>NC_091152.1:23555647-23767670 GCF_040958095.1 Procambarus clarkii
GAGCAGCGTTAAAGGTGAGATGGAAGGAGAGAGAGAGAGGAACAGAAAGTGAAGGCAGGGATACTTGATGTGTCGAGTGGATGGTTGATTTTTTGAGAGGGAGAGAATGGGTGAGTAAAGGGCAAAATAACAATGTGTTAGGAGGGAGAGAAGGGCTGTAATGGGGCATAAGACTACCAGAAGAGGTTGAGGATGTTTATAAGATAAACATAGAGGTAGGGAGAGGTGAGACGGATATAATAACAGGAGTATAAAGATGTAGGGATGTAAGTGGGTAGAATTATGGGCTATTTATGCCCGTGCCACCACTTGGGTGGCTTAATCTTCATCAATCAATCAATTAATGGTTAGAAAGAAGGCTGTTGGGAAGTAGAAGAACTCCTGGAACCCCATCCAGGTACAATTCAGAAGTGGCTGGGTTAGAATGCTTGAAGGAACTGTATGTGTGTGTACTCACCTAATTGTACTTGCGGGGGTTGAGCTCTGGCGCATTGGTCCCGCCTCTCAACCGTTAACCAACTGATGTACAGATTCCTGAGCCTACTGGGCTCTGTCATATCTACATATGAAACTGTGTATGGAGCCAGCCTCCACCACATCACTGCCTAGTGCATTCCATTTACTAACTACTCTGACACTGAAAAAGTTTTTCCCTTGTGCGTGTGCCACCCGTGTTAAATAATTCATCCTTGTCCACCCTGTCAATTCCCCTGAGAATTTTGTATGTGGTGATCATGTCTCCTCTAGCTCTTCTGTCTTAGAGCGACGTGAGGTGCAGTTCACGAAGTCTGTCCTCATAACTCATACCTCTTAGTTCTGGGACTAGCCTAGTGGCATACCTCTGAACTTTTTCCAGCTTCATCTTGTGCTTGACTAGATACGGGCTCCATGCTGGGGCCGCATACTCCAGGATTGGTCTTACATATGTGGTATACAAGGTTCTGAAGGATTACTTACTCAGGTTTCTGAAAGCAGTTCTGATGTTAGCCAGCCTCGCATACGCCGCAGATGTTATTCTTTTGATGTGGGCTTCAGGAGATAGGGTTGGTGTGATATCAACTAGATCCTTTTCACTGTCCGTTTCATGATGGACTTCATCTCCCATTCTGTATCCTGTGTCTGGCCTCCTGTTTCCACTGCCTAGTTTCATTACCTTACATTTACTCAGGTTGAACTTTAGTAGCCATTTGTTGGACCATTCATGCAGTCTGTCTAGGTCATCTTGTAGTCTTATACTGTCTTCCTCAGTCTTAATCCTCCTCATAATTTTTGCATCATCAGCAAACAATGAGGAATGATTCTATACCATCTGGAAGATCATTTACATAAATAAAAAACAGTATGAGTCCAATGACTGTACCCTGCGGGACCCCAATGGTGACGTTTCGCCAATCTGAGACCTCGCCCCTCACAGTGACTCGCTGTCTTCTGTTACTTAGGTACTCCCTTATCCAATGGAGAACCTTCCCTTTCACTCCTACCTGCATCTCCAGCTTTCGCACTAGTCTGGTGTGGCACTGTGTCAAAGGCTTTCTGGTAATCAAAAATATGCAATCTGCCCACCCCTCTCTTTCTTGCCTGATTGTAGAATTCAAGTAATCCTGTGAGGCATGACTTGCCATCCCTGAAAGTATGTTGGTGTTGTGACACAAAGTTCCTTCACTCCAGATGTTCGACTAGCTTTTTTCACATAATTTTCTCCATTAGCTTGCATGGTATGCAAGTTAGGGACACTGGCCTGTAGTTCAGTGCCTCCTGTCTATCCCCCTTCTTGTATATCGGGATTACGTTTACCGCCTTCCAAATTTCTGGCAGTTCACCTGTTACCAATGATTTGTTATACACTATGGAGAGTGGCAGGCACAGTGCTTCTGCTCCTTCCTTTATTATCCATGGCGATATTCCATCCAGGCCTATAGCCTTTTGGCACATCCAACTCTAGCAAAAGCTTCCTTACATCTCCACTGGAAATCTCAAATTCCTCTAGTGGTGCCTGGTTAATCATTATTATTTTATCTCTTATCTCTGGAACTTCTCTTTGCTCTAATGTGAAGACTTCCTGGAATTTCATATTGAGTTCCTTGCACACTTCTTTGTCCTTTGTTGTGAATCTGTCTGCCCTTATCCTCAGTTTCATTACCTGTTCCTTTACTGTGTCTTTCTCCTGATGTGGCTGTGTAGCAATTTGGGTTGGGTCTTAGCCTTGCTTGCTATGTCGTTTTTATATTGCCCTTCTGCCTCTCTTCTCACCCTGACGTATTCATTCCTGGCTCTCTGGTAACCTTCTCTGCTCTCAAGTGTCCTGTTACTTCTATAGTTTCTCCATACTCTTTTACTTTGTTGCTTAGTTAGCGTACACCTCTGATTAAACCATGGGTTTCTCATCTGCATTTCATTTTTTAACTTTTGGGCCGGGATAAACTTTTCTGCTGCCTCCTTGCACTTCTGCGTGATGTATTCCATCATGTCTTGGGCCGTCTTTCCCCTTAGCTCTGATTCCCATGTTATATCCGTTAATAATTTTCTTATCTCCTCGTAATTTCCCTTACGGAATGTTAGCCTTTTGCTTTCAGTTCCTTTTCTCGAGTACTTTAGCACTTCTTTGACCAGATACTCAAACGTCAAACACTGTCATCGCTCATTCCTACTGGGGCTCTTATGTCAGAGTCAATTTCCTTATGTCGGATGTCATTCAGAGTGAAGACTAGGTCGAGTCTCACTGGTTCATTGTTTCCCCTCATCCTAGTGGGTTCCCTGACATGTTGGCCTTAGAAAGTTCTTGTCGTCCCCCTCCACTTGTTTCGCTCTCCATGTATCCTCTCCTCCGTGCAGTTTTTGTTCTCCCAGTCTATCCTTCCGTGATTGAAGTTCCCATGATGAGCAGATGGGATCGATTTCTACATGCAGCAGAGGCTGCCCTCTCAATAATGTTATTAACTGCCATGTTGTTCTGTCATACGCTTGCCTGGGTCTTCTGTCATTTGGTGGAGTGTTATATATCTTCTTGAGGTTATCTTGAGATGATTTCGGAGCATTTAGTGTATCAATACTACTACTACTCTAGGTCCTCCCATCGTCATGGTGCCTGTTATGTAGTCTCTGAACCCCTCACAGCCCGGGATAACCATCTCCTTAAAACTCCATTCCTTTCTCATGAGTAGGGCCACTCTGCCTCCTCCCCTACCCTCCCTCTCTTCCTTATTACAGTGTAATCCTGGAACACCCACATTTGTTATAATTCCTGAGAGTGTTTGTTTTCCGTGATTCCAATTAATCTGGGTTTACTTCTTGTGCTCTTTCCCTAAATTCACTTGCCTTGCTTGTAATCCAATCTATGTTCGTGTACATCACCTAGAAGCTGACTCTTTTCTGTCCATCCCCAGTTTCTGTTGATTTCCACGTGAGTAGGTAAGCATGGAGGGTGTGGGATGGGGAGGGGGAAAGGGGGCCCTGGGACGTGAGGGGGAGTTGAGAGTGAGGGGCTGGGAGGATCTGGTTTGGAGACGGTAGGGGCGAAGTGAGGGCTTGGAGGGGTGGGGGAGAAGGGAGGGCTTGGGGGATGGGTAGAAGGGGGGGCTTTGGGGGGGAAGGGGGGAGGGAGGGTTAGGGGTGAGAAGGAGAGCTTGCGGGTGTGGGGGAGAGAGGAGAGCTTGGGGCAGATGGGGGAGGAAGGAGGGGATAGAGGGTGAGGGAGAAGGAGGGCGTAGGATGGGGGAGGAGTGTAGGGGCTGGGCAGGTAGGGCTTCTATTGGGTGGGAGATGGGTGTGAACCTCCACCCACACTGTATGTGTGGAGGTGCAGTGTGCATTACCTAGGTGTTTAGTTTTCACCTTGTTTAATTTGCATAAGCAAGCTTCAGGTTTTGATAAAGATTTGATGTGGCAAAGCCTCGCGGCCCTAATCAGCACTGGCTCATCAATCATAAACTTGTGGATAAAGCTGGCATCAGCAGCCTCATATCTGGTCAACAGTCTCATATCTGCGTCAACAGCCTCATATCTGCGTCAACAGCCTCATATCTGGTCAACAGTCTCATATCTGCGTCAACAGCCTCATATCTGCGGCAACAGCCTCATATCTGGTCAACAGTCTCATATCTGCGTCAACAGCTTCATCTTGTAGCTCCTAACATTTCCTCGCTGATCCCAAAATAAAAGTGTTTTATTTAAGTGAAAGTGAATTGAAAGTGTGAACATGAATGGCTCCATTAGGTAACCTTCTTCCTGTTATGTCTGTGTTTTATTGCTTCTTATACTGAAATGTCTAATGTTTATTATTTGTATTACGATCCGTTTCACTTGAGAATGAAGTTGAAACATTAACTTTCCAAAAGTTATTTTTACAATTTTATAATGGCCGGACGGAGATGCAATTCGTTGAACATGTCAACATTTTCAAAGGCTGAGTAGAAGTGAATATAATCTTGCTTGTACAACCTAATATTGCAACCTATCCTCCTGCTTATATAGTACTTTGTGATACATGTAGACTATCGTACATATATTGACGTACTGGATAATTAGATAGTAAAATTTGGTACTATTAGAGTCTGAAAAAAGTAAGGGCAAAAACAAACTTAAATATTCCTAGGCTTAGTATAGTACATATATGTGCTATATTAGGCCTCAGATAGCATGTATTAGGCCTAGGATGGTTAGGCTAGGTAAGATTTTATTAACAAAATATATACAAAATCTTTTGTGGTTTGTCCAAATTCAGTGGTACCAAATTCTACTTTCTAAATGCCCATTACATCAATAATACGATGGTGCACACCGTAGCTATAAGTACTATCTAAAACGGGAGGATGGTCTGGAATATAACCGAGAGAGAGAAGTGTGTCTTAATGACATCCAGTTATTGCGACTGACTTAGCCTGCACACGACCATAGCCTCATGACACACAATAATAATAGAGGTTTCCGGCGCAGGTTGGTGCTCGTGGCTGGCGGGTCCGGTCTTCGTGGAGTCTCCCGCCAACGTGACGGTGAGCGAGGGCGCCCACGCCTTCCTCCCCTGCCGGGTGGCCAACCTCGGCGACAGATCCGTGAGTATATGCTCACTTCTCAAACTGTTTATTGTGCGTGGGAGATTTTGTTTCAACCAGTTGATTGGAAAGTTGAACGACGTTTAAGAGTGCTACAGTTGGCTCTGATAACCACTCTTCAGTCTTTTTCTCGCGAAATCTCCTGCAGATTAGGTTAGGAAATATTTACCTGAATTTACCCGAGAGCCACTAACACTCTAGTACCATCGACAAGGACAGGAAGCCGGCGGCCTGTCAAACGGCCCCTCTTTCCCATTCCTACTAGTATCGGTCGACACAACTGTTCATGGGAAATAAGGAAATAATAAATAATCTGCACTAACCTAATCTGCACAAGGGAGCCGGTCGGCCGAGCGGACAGCACGCTGGACTTGTGATCCTGTGGTCCTGGGTTCGCTCCCAGGCTCCGGCGAGAAACAATGGGCAGAGTTTCTTTCACCCTATGCCCCTGTTACCTAGCAGTAAAATAGGTACCTGGGTGTTAGTCAGCTGTCACGGGCTGCTTTCTGGGGGTGGAGGCCTGGTCGAGGACCGGGCCGCGGGGACACTAAAGCCCCGAAAATCATCTCAAGATAACCTATTTTGAAGGGGAGAAGGGATCTCTCCTCACTTTTTAACAACTCATTATTATAGATAAAAGAGATGCAGTTAAATTGGCCTAACAATATATCTTTGCTAAATATTCTTGAAAAGTAGAATGGAGACTTGAGGTTTTCTTGGTCTACAATATACTCTAGGTTGTATATAAGATTCCTTTTCTACTCCAGTGGAATTCTCCTGAGTGTGAAGGAACAGTTATATTCAAGGATCTAATTGTTTTGGGGCCTTAGGCCAAAATAGTTAATGAGCCCATCCTAAACAGGACTAACTAAAGCAACAACATCGAACACGTTATTTTTGTTATTTGAAGGAATTTTGAAAGCTTTGAAATGAATGTCAGCGCAGCTTCTTTCTTAGATTTTAATTTACGTTTTGAGGCTTTAAACATACAACAAAACTATGTACAGTACTTTTAACATACACCAACATAAAACAGTATTAGTAATTATTAGGTCTCGCTTCTCGGTGTATTAACTTTTTTTATTAATACATGAGGTACATCTGCATTAGTGCAGCTGCCCTAGCCTATATGAAGTGGAGTACAGTGTGTCAAAAAACCTAACTACGTGATGATAAAAAAAATCCCCATCACACAGGATGGTTAGTCATACATATGTTTAGTATCCTGCATTGTCAAATTTTGCCATTACTGTGAGGATATCTTCAAGAACACGAGAGTGAATAAAGTAATTGCAAAGCTACAGGTACCTCATGCCAACGGGTCTGAATGGTCATGTAGTGTGGGAGATCGTGCCGCAGTTCCTGCTCAAAGACTTTGCACCTGGAGTGCTCAGGATTGGGAGATCCATCACCTGTAGCCATCTGCCACAGGTAACGGTGTATTCACACAGTTTTAGTGTTGGACTATATTCAAGCCTAACGCATACTTGCTGATTGATCAGTAAACTACCTAAAGTGTATTTGCTTATGGATCAGTAAACTATTGTGGTGGCATTAATAGCTCTCCAGAGCCATTGCCAGGTGTTAGTATCACGGCCAAACAACCTATGGAGATTTCCTATGCCTTGCACAAGTTCTCTCTGACCAGCCAGCAACTATACTCAACGGTAAAGGATAACTTTCGGTGTATATACATACACCAAAATGTCTGGTATACTTTTGGGAGAGCGCTCCTGAGGTTTTCATAGGCTTTAAGTCAATACAAAACATGTAAAATGAAATCCAAATATGTATATTGTTAAATATAATTAACCAACAAATTAGTAAAACTTTAGGCTAATTATCATGTCCCAAGTTACGTCTCGGTGGAGCTAACAGGAGCGAGTGTTCACTATTACTTACACCACACTAGACCAGCCAACAGACACTAGTGTTCACTCCTAGTTACACCCCACTAGACCAGCCAACACACGCGAGTGTTCACTCCTAGTTACACCACACTAGACCAGCCAAGTAGGGTAAAGTACACCTAGAACCGCAAGCACCATCTGCCCAGGTGACTCTCTTGAGAGGCAGGTGTCGCGCAGGTGTCTAGTCGCAAAGGGTTTGGGGGGAATTTTCCCGGAAGTTTGGCGCGTGTCGGACGCGTGTGAGCGTCCGGTGTTAGGGTATGTGGTCAGGAAAGATGGGAGGTCATGTTGTTGGGGGTGTAGGAGAGTATGTGGTAGAGTGAGAAATACAAGGATAAGAGTGGAATAAGAGGAAAGAGTAAATGAATATGTATGTGTGTTTGCCGTAGACTTAATCCTGTGTGAAGATAATAGTTTTGATGATAGTAAGTAAGCTATGAAGAGGTTGAGTGAGAGGGGGGAGTCAACATAAGGTGGATATGTTGTTTGGGGTGGGGGAGGGGTGAGGGAGGGATGGAGGGAAGGGTGAGGGGAGCTTCCCCTCGGTGTGAGAGCGCTTAGGGGCCATTTGTGGTTTGTGGTTTTTCTTCGAGAGAGCAGAGTCCAGGAGGGGATGAGCTGCAGCAGGAGGGATGTGGTCCATTGCCTTAATGGCTTTTCAATGTCTTCAGAGTTGTCTGGAGATGTACACTCCAACATGGCTCTCCCTCCACTGCGATTCGTTAAGGAGGGGCGAGGGTCTTACTTCCGCTAGCAGGGTCTCACCTGTAATCGTCAATCACCCCCACCCCTCATCCCCCTCCTCTCCCATACCATCAGGGGGCCCCCTCTCCATCCCCTCCATTACCTTCTAGAGTGGGGCACCCCTCTCCCCCTTACCTTCTAGAGTGGTACGGACCAGGATCACATACCGTCTCATCGACCTGAGAAGTGTCACCACATGGCACATCACTTAGTAAACTCAGTCAAAGTCAGTAGGTTCGCGTTTACTAAAAGAGGGAAACATTTCTCATCGTCACGGAGACGCGATCTCTACCTACAAATTGTTCTTGTTAACTGTGATCATTGAAATGGATGCATGTTTACTCAATCTCCATCACCTCTTCTTCCTACAGCCCATTACTGCTGTGCAAACCTTGTAACACACAACGGCGTTATCATAGCAAGACAATGTCACAGAATGTTCATGACTCTTGAATGAATGAAACAGCAATCCGGCTCGTTAAGGTCTAACCTTCGTGGCGGTTTGAGGCGTTGTGAGATGGACTAGGTAGTGGGATGGCCTTACCCTCTCCCCATCCACCCCCACCAAACCCCTACCCCCCTCCCACCCCCTTCCAAGCCCAAACCATCAAGCATCACTACACCCTTCCCAGACCGGATGTTCTGAGCAAAGCCTTTAGTATTATTTCTGATCATATGTGTAACCTTGTATCGCAATGTGACCAACATGGTATCATCATTCTTTGCTCAAATAGCATTTTTTTAAGAATATCCAGTCATAAGCTGGTCTTCAATCTTATTATTATAACAAATCATAATTTGTTGTAAACACAACTGCATGGGATATAACATAGCAGTCAGTGATTTCTCTCTCTCTCTCTCTCTCCAGATCATTTAATAGTTGGGGAAAGTAACATCAATTCCTTTCTCCTCCCGCCGCTGTTCACGTATCTTTTTTTTTCATTTCACTTAGACTAACAGCGCACCAGAGGATGGACGACTAATGTCAATTTTCGAGCCCCCATCACTCTCACCCTTATAACCTTGTAAGGTAACACGACCAACATGATGACATCGTTCTTTGCCCAAATATCATTAATGTAACGTGACCAATATGGTAACTTTCGTTCTTTGCCCAAATATCATTTTAAGAGTAACGAGCAACTTTCTGTCTGATGTCTGAATAATGAAATGTAAACCATGTTTAGCCATTACATCCAAACACAATAACAGATTACCACAAGCTTGTTTAGTTCTTGTATCACATAACGTAACGTAACGTTTATTCAACAACTGGTAGACATAACATAATGTAGCTTCATATTCACTGTGGTAAAACAAACAAACATACACATCACGGTCAGTCCTCGCTATACCTCAAACGCGTCCTTCATTCTCACTCCCTTAGGTGAGCAATTGTTCCACACATACAAATTCCAAGCAAAGTAAACATATATAAGACAATGCGGAAAACACAGTTTTGAGACTAATATTAAATTGTCTTGTTCATTATCCTCGAGTTCAACACTCTCGCTCTCTCTCTCTCTCTCTCTCTCTCTCTCTCTCTCTCTATCCCTTAGACGAGCAATGTTCCCCACATACAAAGTAAACATATATAAGACAATGCGGAAAAACATAGTTTTGAGACTATTATTAAATTGACTTGTTCATTATCCTCAAGTTCAACACACACTCTCTTTCTCTCTAAGACCTACATTATCCAATGTAAACAGACCGGATGAGACGATAGTGAAATAGCTCTGGGTTATGTCTGTTTTCAGTTCTTATAACATTTGAAAATGTATGCGTGGTTACTCATTCCGTCTCGTTAGGGTCTGACCTTGTGTCTTTCCATAGCGCGAGTTTTCACTCACCATCAGCCATTAGTGATCGTTCGATCCAGCAGAAAAAAAACAGACTGCTGACTGTTTGACAGTTTTAGACCTCAATAACACATTGTAACGTAACGCAAATCAAATTTCTACAGACCAAAATAACATTTTTAAAAGAAAGTATGACTTAGTCCATCTCCATTACATATCTTACCATATAAATATTGGTGTCTGAAAGTTTTAGCCCTCTGTAACACAATGTAACGTAACGTAACGTAACGCAAATCAACTTTTTGCAGTCCAAAATGTCATTTTGAAACGAAAAGTGAGGCTTAGTCCATCTCCATTACATCTCTTACCATATAAATATTGGTGTCTGCAAGTTTTACACCCTGTAACACATTGTAACGTAACGTGGAAATCATCAAATTTCTACACACCAAATAACATTTTTAAATGAAAGTATGACTTAGTCCATCTCCATTACATCTCTTACCATATAAATATGGGTGTCTGCAAGTTTTAGCCCTCTGTAACACAATGTAACATAACGTAACGTAACGCAAATCAACTTTTTGCAGTCCAAAATGTCATTTTGAAACGAAAAGTGAGGCTTAGTCCATCTCCATTACATCTCTTACCATATAAATATTGGTGTCTGCAAGTTTTACACCCTGTAACACATTGTAACGTAACGTGGAAATCATCAAATTTCTACAGACCAAATAACATTTTTAAATGAAAGTATGACTTAGTCCAATCTCCATTACATCTCTTACCATATAAATATTGGCGTCTACCAGTTTTAGCCCTCTGTAACACAATGTAACGTAACGTAACGCAAATCAACTTTTTGCAGTCCAAAATGTCATTTTTAAATGAAAGTACGACTTAGCATATCTCCATTACATCTCTTACCATATAAATATTAGCGTCTACCAGTTTTAGCCTCTGTAACACATTGTAACGTAACGTGGAAAATCAACTTTGACCAAATAACATTATTGAAAATGACATCCATGTTTAGCCATTACATCCAAACACAAAGAAAAATATTACCGCTTTCCTTGAGAAACTTATATGTGAAGATCATATCTCCAGAGTCCACACAATAAGCCACTCATCACACATCTTCTGTTTTCAAATCACAGCTCGCATCTAATTTAATGTTATTTTTTTTTTTTGCAGAAACTATGTTTTGAGAATATGCTCAATGTCAGCAATTACTATTCGTATCATCAAACTCCTTTCAGTCATCAAACAAGCAGAGGTGCCGCATAAACCACTAAAGATCTGATGTATGCAAGGTACATCATTTTGACAATTCTGTCGCCGACACACCTTAGCGAGATGACTGCGCAACAATACCCTAGCACTCTTAATAATTTTATTCAAGCACTGTTAACATAGCATAATGTAAGATTTTTTCACATTTCATATCGCGTGTGTAGATTAGAGAGAGAAGGCAAACATAGCTTGCAGCTAGTCAAAACTTAACATAACAGATATGATTTCACAGAGTTTTTAACCTCTGCCAGTTTTTCAATGTTTTCTCTTCACTGGTGCTAAGTGAGTCAGACAAAATGTGACATTTCATTTCATTATTAGCCAGGCAATATGCTATTAGCTAGATAGTCAAAACATATAACAAGCATTATTTCACAGGAATTTTTTCTAGCAAATATGCTTCCTTTAAGCAGTTCAACACATCAAACACCAGCAGTCCGCAAAATTCCCTTTAGTCAATAATCATCCTTTTTCAGTATTTCTTGACTAAAATAGCACTCCAAAACATAAGTGGTCATTTTTATTCCCACTGACGCACTATAGTTGATAATTTGTTTCGCAGAGTGATAAGTTATGCCTAGTGACGAGATTTCACGGTGAGCATAGTTTAAGAGAGTTCACACTGTATTAATTATGGTCATGGATATGTTATGTTATAATAATAATAATAATAATATTTATTTAGGTAAAGGTACATACATAAAGAGATTTTACAAAGTTTGTTGGCTTATAGATATAGCTAGTACATACAATGCCTAAAGCCACTAATTACGCAAAGCGTTTCAGGCAGGAAAAAACACTAATGACTAAAGCTTAAAACTAACTGGGTAAAAAGAAAAAAATGCGTTGAGTACAAATAAAAATAGAGGTAAAAGAGGGGGGAACATTGTTGAAAAAGCAGCACAAATACAATTACAAATTATTACAGAAAATTACATTCAAACAGCGTTGATTTGAAAAACAAAAAAAACAAAAAACATACATGGGTTGACAATAGAGGGGTAAGGTAGGTTACAGGGAATTTATTAGGTATAGCTTCGTTTTTAACTTAAACTGGTTGAGAGAGGTACAGTCTTTAACATGGTTGGGAAGGTCATTCCACATTCTGGGCCCCTTGATTTGTAGAGCATTTCTGGTTTGATTAAGTCGTACTCTAGGAATATCAAAACTGTATTTATTTCTGGTGTGGTGCTCATGGGTTCTGTTACAACCTTCTATGAAGCTTTTCAGATCAGGATTGGCATTATAGTTTAGCGTTTTATATATGTATAATACACATGAGAGAATGTGCAGTGACTTAATGTCTAACATATTCAGAGATTTGAGTAGGGGTACCGAGTGATGTCTGGGGCCAGAATTGGATATTGTCCTAATAGCAGCTTTGTGTTGAGTAATTAGAGGACGTAAGTGATTTTGGGTAGTAGAGCCCCAAGCACAAATACCATAGTTGAGATATGGATAGATAAGGGAGTAATAGAGAGTCACCAGGGCAGGGCGTGGTACATAATATCTGATCTTAGAAAGAATGCCCACAGTTTTTGAAACTTTTTTTGATATGTTTAGAATATGTCCCTGGAAATTCAGCTTGTGGTCAATGAGAATGCCAAGGAATTTGCCATCTAATTTGTTACAAATTTGGGTAGTGTTTATTTTGAGATTTATTTGATTAGAGGATTTATTGCCAAACAGAATATAGAAAGTTTTGTCAATGTTAAGGGTGAGTTTGTTGGCAGTTAGCCACAGATGGACTTTATTTAGCTCAGTATTTACTGTGGCATTTAGAGCAAGGGGATCAGGACTGGAGTAAATGAAGGTTGTGTCGTCAGCAAATAGAATTGGTTTGAGGTGTTGGGAGGCATTTGGAAGGTCATTAATGTAGATGAGAAAGAGGAGAGGGCCAAGTATGCTGCCCTGGGGAACACCAATGTTGATGGGTAGGGTGGGAGAAATTGTATTATTCACAGAAACACATTGGAGCCTGTCAGTAAGGTAGGATTTGAGGTATTGTAGGGAGTGTCCTCTGACACCATAATGATGTAATTTAAGAAGAAGGTTTTGGTGGTTGACAGTATCGAAAGCTTTACGCAGGTCCACAAATAACCCAACAGGGAACTCATTTTTATCAAGAGCTGTATGAATCGAGTTAAGCATACTAATAAGTGCATCGTTAGTGCTTTTTTCTGGGCCTGAAGCCATATTGGCAAGGGCTAAGTATATTGAGTTTGGCTAGATATGAGTAAAGCTGCTTATAGATTAGTTTTTCAAAAATTTTTTGACAAGTTTGGCAGGATTGATATAGGTCTGTAGTTGTTAACATCTGTGAGATCACCACATTTGTGGACAGGCGTTACTCTCGCTTTTTTTAGAATATCTGGAAAGGTTTGGAGTTCAAGTGACTTGTTGAAGAGCAAAGCAATAGCAGGGGCTAAAGATCTGGAGGCTTTTTTGTAGATTAAAGTTGGTATCTCCTCAAGGGCACCAGACTTGGTTTTAAGGGAAAGGATTATCTCATTGACGTCAATGGAATTAATAGGCTTTAGGTACAGAGACTGGGGATAGTTCCCTGTAAGATAGTCCTTAATGTCAGTACTGGAAGATGGAATATCATTAGCAAGGGATGAACCAATGGAAGAGAAGAACCTATTGAACTCAATAGCAGGAATCAGAGGCTGAAAGCTGACCATCGTTATTAGACAGGAGAGTCGGTTTGTTATTTAAAGACTTCTTTGATCCCAATATTTGTGAAATTGTTCTCCAAGTTTGTTTAATGTTTCTCTTTATTTGGGTAAATTTATCTTCGTAGTATTTAGTTTTGGCTCGTCTAATTATCTTAGATAGCAATAATGACTAATTCTTTGAGAATTCTTTGGAGACAATTCCTAACCTATACTTCTTCTCAAGGTCATGTTTTTTATTAATAGATTTAAGTATTCCCTTTGTAAGCCAGGGATTGTTAAGCCTTTTGGTTGTGACTTGTTTTGTAAGCATAGGACAGTGGGTATTATAAAGGCTAAGAGTTTTTTGAAGAAAAGATTGAACTGCTAGGTTGATGTCCTCTATGTTACCTAACTCGGACTCCCAGTTGACATTATCAGTAGCAGTTATAAAATTGTATATAGCAGTTTCATTGTGTAGTCTAAAACGTATCTCTCTTGACTCAAGAGGTGGTTTGCTAATGTTAGTTAAGAGAAATGTGGGGTAATGGTCTGTAGTGCTATCGGTGATTATACCTGAAGTAAGCGGAGAGCTTATGTTTGTCCAGATGTGATCTAGAGTCGTGGCAGTGCTTTCAGTGATTCTAGTAGGTCTAGTGATTAAGGGTATGAGGAAGCAGGAATTCATACAGTTGAGGAAGCTAACAGCAGTAGGGTGTTCTGGCTCGCAGAGGTCAATATTAAAGTCTCCTGCGATAATTAGGTGGTTTTTGTTCAGTCTGTTATCAAGTATTAGATTTCTAAGGTTTGAATTGAATTCGGACACATCAGTGTTAGGAATTCTATAAACTGCACCCACAGTACAGGATAGACTCGGCACCCTTTGACTCTGAAGCTGGCGAAGATATACTCCCCATAGCAGTCTCTAGTTCTAATTTCTTTTAAGCATGTTAGTTCTTGGTGGTAGTAAAGAGCAGTGCCACCACCTCTCTGAAGTTGACGACAGTTGTGGATTGCTGAGTAGTTAGATGTTAAAGAGTTGAGTAGTATCGTCTTTCAAAAATGTTTCAGTAAGTATAATAAAAGAGAATTTGTTGTCAATAGCTTCAATCAAGGCACTAACATCATCGAAGTGTTTACCTAGGGATCTAACGTTCAAATTGATTACAGAGATATTGTGATTATGAGTTAATACATTGTTTACATCATGTGCTGCAAAATATCTGCAATTTAGATCATTAAAGCGATTATTGTCATAGATAGTGGATAAGAGGTTAAGTTCTGGGTCTATACTTGTCTGCATAAAAAAAGCTGATTGCAGGAAAAAACAAGAAAAAAAAAAAGAAAAAATGTACACAATACTGTACCAAACAAACACAAAAGGGGCTTACAGGGGTATAATGGAGTAAGGGAGTATGGCTAGGCTAGGAAACCTAGGTAATAAATGAGATTAAAGAAAAAAACATATAAACATGGACTATACAAAACACAAGATATAGATATACAAAACAAAAATATAAACAAGACTAAGCAATACAAAAAAAATTGAGCAAAAATGAAAAAATGAGGTAGATTGCTTACAGGTACTCTCAGGTACACTGTAAGTAACAATAGACAGATAATATATATCAATATAGAAAAGAATGTCACGATACAATAAGATAAGCAATTACATGAACAGATGAAAGACAAATCTGCTGTAAAATAGAAAGTAATTATAGCAAAACACAACAATATAATTATATAACAATACAATAAGAGCTTACAAAGTATTGAGTCTGCTAAATTAAAGAATAATTATGGCAAGACACAACAATAAATGCAAGTAAACAAAGAATTGAAACAATTAGAGGTAGAATTAAGGTCACTAGATAGCCATGGAGGATACACAAGTTTGGTGGAGAGAACAAAAAATCAGTAGAGACTGTCAAGATGAATATATAAGAAAATTTGACAAATGATAATTGTAAAGTAAAATAATCTTAAAGATAATAAATTTTATTAAGCTTAGTTTTAACTTATAATTAGTATGAACTTAATTAAGAGAACAAAAATGAGATCAATAATTGATTTCAATAAATGACATAGATCAATACAAATAAATTTAAAATATAAATGGAATAAGGTAAGATTAGATTTAAGAGTAAAAATTTTACAATGAAACTGAGGTAAATGCTTGCATAAGTGCATGGAGACTTGATGGATTATTTAGGAAATTATATGAATAAGAGAACATTAGGTAAATGGTAAGGCAGAGACAGCACCTTAGACAAAGTTAGATTAAGTTAGGTTAGGCTCAGGCACTGAAAGGGTTATTTTAAGTACTGGCATTGGTCGGGTTCAGGTTTTCAGATATACCACAATCACTTAAGAAGGCCAGGAGTTGTTGGTCACATTTTATTTCATATCTTTTTCCTGTAGCTTCTTTCTTCGCAAAAATCGTACCATTCCTAGTGTAGCACTGCTTGATAAGACCAGGTTTTTGTTTGCGAATTTGGCGCAGCCTGTAGAGGAGGGATCCACGCTGCTTTGTAAGACACTCATTTATATAGAGGTTGGTTTTTTGCTTAGCAGCTTTTTGTATGAGGTCAAACTTCGCAGAGGGATTTGTAAGTTTGATGAGCATTCTCCTGTTACGGGGATTGTTTTTATCTATCCTAATAGCCGATTTGATTTGAACATTGACCCTGATCTTTGAATTAATTAGGGTGTTGGCTATGTTACAGCAATCCTCACCTTGTTGTTCATCGGGTAGATCAGCAGAGCTAATTATCAGGGAGTCATGAAGTTGTTGTTGCTCTTGGTCATCTTCGGAAGCCGCCTGGTGAATATGAAGGAGATCGATCTGTTTTTCCAGCTTTTGAAGGAAGTCACTTTGAGCTGTGAGGGTTTCTTCGGCCTGAATCTTACGTATTTGATCCACTGCATCATTTGCAACAGTTTGTAAGTTGAGAATTTCTTGGTTGTTGTTCATCGACGATTTAAGGAGGCAGTCTATGGTATGTTGTTGTCGGGTGACTGTGTCTTGGAGGGCCAAAATAGCTTCTGATTGCATTTTCACAAGGTTGTGCAGTTTCTGGAGCCATGGATTACTTCGGAGAGGTTTGAAGTTTATACAGGGAGCCATAGATTGAGTGAATTCTACAGCTAGAGATCCGAGGTGAGTTGAAGGGGGGGGAGTGAGGAGGGGGAGCGGATGCTGTGTTTACAAACATCTGCGAGGGTTGCGGCGTTGCCAGTGTTTCATTCAGAACTCTAGGAGTAATGGAACCAGAGCGAGAGGCACCCCTACCTTGCTTGTTATTATGTTTGGGCATTTTTCGACGAATAGATTCTTGGTAGCGTTTCTAAAGGTAGATACTTGGTGAATTATAGTGGGGATGCCTAGCGTATAGGGAACACTTGGCAGAAGGGTCGTAGAAAGGCAGGCGAAAATTGGTTAATTTTGGTTGATTACTGTTGATGTTTGTCATGTTCACAGAAAATGGTACCATCCGTTTTCTATGTGTGGCGGAGCAGACGCCAGAGAGAGAAGAGAAGGTAAACAAGAGCGTACAGGACGCCCGCCAAGCTTGGTAGCTACTAGTCATGTAATCATATTAAGTATTAAAGTCAGTAACCAAGTCATGACTTTACATCAACCCTACAACCAAGACTTCCTCAGTAACACACAAACACCACATTGGCGACGAGGATGAACTGTGAACGCAGGTATGTGTTCAGTTTCAAACACAAGGGAGAAGCATGCTGCCTGGAGGAGGAAGAGAAGCTGTGAGCGCCATACCCGATGCTGTATGCTAACCGATGCTGTGTGCTAACCAATGCTGTGTGCTAAACGATGCTGTGTGCTAAACGATGCTGTGTGCTAACCGATGCTGTGTGCTACCCAAGCTGTGTGCTACCCAAGCTGTGCTGAAGAAACTGTACTGAGGAATCTGCCGACGTTGTGTACGAAACGACGCTTTGATGTGTACAAAACCTGATGTTTTGGTTACGAAACGACGCTTCGTGCTACAAAATTCATCACACTGAACTGACTGCTGTACCAACTGCTGTACCAACTGCTGCACCAACTGCTGCACCAACTGCTGTACCAACTGCTGCTGTACCAACTGCTGTGACAACTGCTGTGCTGCTGCTGTGAGTAGGAACAACACATGTACACAAGGGCTAGGTAAGAAGTCAGTTGCTGCTATATTGTGCACTGCTGTGAACTTTTGCATTAAAATGCTTGTGTGCTTTGCAAAATTAAAGTAATTACAGTGAATTCTTGACTAACATATTCAGTGCAGTAAGTGTTTAATATTCTGAGGAACATTTAAGTGATAAGTTTACATTTATTCAGTAAAAATGGCAAATATACCTCAGTTTCCTGCATTTGATCCTGACTGTGACCAGACAAACCTGTCACAGAGGTGGGTCAAATGGCTTAAAAGGTTTGAAAATTTGTTGATAGTTTCTGACATCAAAAGTGCTGAAAGAAAGCGTGCCTTTCTACTTCATTATGCAGGTGATAGAGTTTGTGACATCTTTGACACACTGAAAGACACTGGTGGTGCCAAAGATTATGACACTGCCAAAGCCAAACTAACAGAGCATTTCAAACCAAGGCAAAATACTGCAATGGAAATTATGCATTTCAGGAGAGCAAAACAACTCTCTAATGAAACTGTGGATCAATACCACACACGTCTGCAGGGTTTAGCAGCCCATTGTGAGTTTGCTGATGTTGACAAAGAAATCAAACAGCAAATAATTGAAACATGCACATCTACACGTCTCCGCCGAAGAGCTCTAGAACTTGTTGATGATGAAAGTTCTCTTACCAAGATACTGGATATTGCTCGTCGAATGGAAGATGCTGCACGTGATGCTCGTGTCATGGAGTGCAGTGCCAATAACGGTTCTGCCACTGTTACTAACAGTGATGAGGTATGTAAAGTTCAGGGAGGACATCGTAATCAAAGAAGACATGCCAAACCTAACAGTAAATTTAGCCGAGAACCACGTCACAACTGGGGTCAAGGAACAAGGCTCAAGCAGTCACAACGACCCACATCAGAGGGTGTCAACAATAAATGTTACAATTGTGGAGGAGACTACCCACACCAAGATAATGTTTGTCCTGCTCAAGGTAAGAAGTGCAATGAGTGTGGAAAACTAGGTCATTTTGGTGCTATGTGTCGTTCTGCACTAAAGAAACCACAGTCAATGAATAAAAGCACTGTACGAGGATCAGGTCATAGGGGTCGAGGTGGTAAACACAATATTGCACCTCATATCCAGAATGTTAATAATGTACAAGACAACATTTCATTACAACCAGTCTCAGATGACAGTGAATGTGATTATACTTATGGAGTACAAGCAATCACAGAATGGAATGATCTTCCAAACAACCCAGAGACTATAGTATATATTGCTGGTATTTGTCTCAAAGTTCTCATTGACACTGGATCAAACATTGACACCATTGCTGAGTGCCACTATGAAAAATTTAAAAAACAGTTCCCAAAGCTTGAGAACTATAATGGCAAAGCCACTGCCTATGCTTCAAAGTTAGCCTTGCCAGTGATTGGAACTTTCACTGCAGAGATTAAGTCAAAGAATGCAAAGCTCATTACTACATTCCATGTTGTTAGGAATGCAAAGGAGTCTTTACTCAGTTACAAGACTTCAACCAAATTGGGGCTACTTCAGCTTTCTAATGCTGTAGCAGTGGAATCTGCAAACAATGTTGATGGTATTGTTGCTGAATTTTCTGATCGATTTAAATCCATAGGTTGTTATACTGATAGCAAAGTACATCTGCATATCAACCCAGATGTAATTCCAGTTGCCCAACCACATCGCCGACAACCATTCCATACTCGCAAGAAAGTCGATGCCGAACTGGATAGGCTGATAGAACTAGATATCATTGAACCAGTAACAGACCCAACACCATGGGTAAGCCCAATTGTCACTCCACCAAAGCCGAAGAATCCAGATGAGATACGCATTTGTGTGGACATGCGTGTTCCCAACAAGGCAATAATGCGTGAACGCCATCCTACACCGACTGTAGATGATATGATCTACCGCTTGAATGGTGCAACTGTATTCAGCAAGTTAGATTTAAACAAGGGCTATCATCAGCTTGAACTTGATGAGGAGAGTCGATTCATCACAACGTTTACGACACATCGAGGTCTGTATAGGTACAAGCGCCTGAGTTTTGGTATTAACAGTGCTGCCGAGGTATTCCAGCACATCATCAGCCAGGTATTGCAAGACATACCTAATGCTGACAACATGTCTGATGACATCATTGTTTATGGCCGTACCCAAGCTGAACACGACAAAGCTCTTCGTGCAACATTGCAACGCTTACGAGAAAAGAATTTGACGCTAAGCCGAGCAAAGTGTGAGTTCAATCAACATAAAATTGAATTCTTTGGACATGTACTTAGTGACAAAGGTCTGTCTCCAGATCCTAAGAAAGTTGCAGATATCAAGAATGCTGCACCTCCTTCAACGTCCACTGAAGTACATAGTTTTCTGGGAATGGCAAACTACTGTTCTCGCTTCATTCCAGATTTTGCTACCATTACGAAGCCTCTACGTGAGCTCCTGAAGAAAAATGCATCATGGTACTGGAGCGATATCGAGCAAAATGCATTTGATGCTGTGAAAGATGCACTAGTAGAGAATGCGACTGCTGCATACTTTGATCCATCAATGGACACTGAATTAACGGTGGATGCTAGTCCCGTTGGATTAGGTGCTGTTTTAGCCCAACACAAACCTGGTCAACCAGATTCCCGAGTAGTAATTGCCTACGCCAGCCGTTCTCTCACAGATGTTGAGCAACGATACAGTCAGACAGAGAAGGAAGCTCTTGCTCTTGTATGGGGCTGTGAACACTTCAATGTGTATCTGCTTGGTGCGCCCTTCACCACGATAGTCACTGACCACAAACCGTTGGAGACCATCTTCAATAATCCAAAGTCCAAACCACCAGCTCGCATTGAGAGATGGGCTCTTCGTCTGCAACCATACAACTTTACGGTGAAATACAAGCCGGGTGCAGGCAATCCCGCTGATTACATCAGTCGACATCCTGCCAACAGTTTCACCATCACCAAGCATCAGCAAGTTGCCGAGGAATATGTACACTCTGTAACCTGTGATGCAGTCCCTAAGGCTCTTACTCTTGATGAAATCCGTACTGCAACCCTAGAGGACCCAACTCTGCAAGCAACAGTGGATGCATTGACTAAGAAAAAGTTTCCACGCATCCCACCCTCAGGAGTTGACCAAGATGCATTCAAAGCACTTGAACGCATCCAGACAGAATTAAGTGTTATGCAACAACGCGACACTGTGCTGCGAGGTACTCGTATCGTGATTCCAGCTGTTCTCCAGCAACGTGCTCTGAAGCTTGCACATCAAGGACACCAAGGTCTTGTTAGGACCAAACAGCTGCTACGAGAAAAGGTGTGGTTTCCTGGCATTGATCGTCAAGCAAAGGATATGCATGATGCCTGTGTCCCTTGCCAAGCTGCAGTGGATACTTCAAGACCAACACCTCTACAACCTTCACCACTACCTGCTGCACCATGGACGGAAGTATCGATGGACTTCTGCGGACCACTACCAACTGGAGAGTACTTGATGGTAGTCATTGATGATCACTCACGTTATCCAGAAGTAGAAATCATCAATTCCACATCTGCAAAGGCCGTCATCCCGAAACTCGACAAGATCTTTTCAAACTTTGGCATTCCTGAAGTTGTCAAGACGGACAATGGACCGCCATTCAATGGACAAGACTTTGTCAACTTTGCTGAGCATATTGGATTCAAACACCGCCGTGTGATGCCACTACATCCTCAAGCAAATGGAGAAGTTGAGAGATTCATGCAACCTCTCATGAAAGCGGTACGCTGTGCTCATGCCGAAGGA
Organism: Procambarus clarkii; assembly: GCF_040958095.1. Classification (NCBI taxonomy): domain Eukaryota; kingdom Metazoa; phylum Arthropoda; class Malacostraca; order Decapoda; family Cambaridae; genus Procambarus; species Procambarus clarkii. The sequence goes on from NC_091152.1 coordinate 23,577,049, forward strand.
CGATCCTGGAAACAAGCTATGTATGCTTTTCTCAGGAACTACCGTGCAACACCACATGGAACACTGGGCAAGTCGCCTGGCGAACTTTTATTTGGACGTCCTATGAGAATCGCACTACCCGTCATGCCAGCCGAGGTAACGGATAAACGTCTCGCTCAGAAGGATGCACTAGCCAAGGGCAAAATGAAAATTGCTCATGATCAACGTGCAAAGGAACAGTTCATAAAGGTTGGTGACACTGTTCTCGTTAAAAAGAAAAAAGAGGGAAAGTTAGATATGCCGTATGATACAAAACCATATAAAGTGATTAGTGTAAAAGGAACTATGGTAACAGCTAGTAATAGAGATCATAGTATAACACGTAATATGGCTTATTTCAAAGTGATTCCAACTAGTATAGAAAATGATGAAGTGCAAAGTCGTGCAAAAGAAAAAGAAAAAAATAGTTATAACCCGACAAACAATTCATCAAGGGATGTTATTGCATTTAAGGACTCTCGTCCTAAACGTCATGTTAAACGCCCTACACGATTTGATGATTAATTGTGTTCCTATGTAATGAAAAGTATTTACTTATTGTGCTAAACTAAATTTAATATTGTTTGAATAATGCAGATATCTCATTCAATATTTTGTAACTTTGTAGTACAGTTTCTTTCATGTTTGTTTAACATTGCATATGTATTTTTAACATTGAAATCCTTTGTGGAAAAGATTAAGTTGTTTAAATTCTTTGTGTGCTTAATTAATGTTAAATGTATGCAGTATCTCTTGATATGGTAATAACTTACTTTGTGTCAATAACTTTGCTTTGTGCTACAAGCATGGTAGACATCCTGTATTCATTCTTTTTAAAGAAAAGGAGGGATGTCATGTTCACAGAAAATGGTACCATCCGTTTTCTATGTGTGGCGGAGCAGACGCCAGAGAGAGAAGAGAAGGTAAACAAGAGCGTACAGGACGCCCGCCAAGCTTGGTAGCTACTAGTCATGTAATCATATTAAGTATTAAAGTCAGTAACCAAGTCATGACTTTACATCAACCCTACAACCAAGACTTCCTCAGTAACACACAAACACCACAATGTTCACTGTGAGTTATGGCATATTAAGTCTCCATGCACTTAACTCGTGCTAGGCAGCAGTTAGGCCATGCAACGTTGAGTGGAGACGAAATTAACACGAATTTTCAGCAGCTGTGTCGGAGCCGGTACCACCGTCAGCGTTTCCCGCCTCTCTCCTTCTTATGTCATGTTATGTTTATGAAGATCATTACTCCTTATTTTTTAACATTTTTCTTGTCCCCAGCTTTTCAGTCTTCTCATATTCTTTTTTAAATAAAGTTTGCTTACTGTTTTCCAGTAGATTGGCTTCACATTACATATATTAATCAATTTTCAAATTCAGTTCAGTTTCTTTTCAATATCACAGCTTTGTTGTCCCCCTGCCAGTATCTAGTTCAAGACCTCTTATTATCAATGTCATTAATACTGCTATCATCAAACACGTATTGGATGTCTCAGACATTCAGTTAACAACTTAGTAAGTGTTTAATGAACGTGAGAATCACTTCATGTGCGCTCATTTTAGTTTAGTTTTAAGTTTTCCATCTTGAATTAATACTACTATCACCAACTATGTATTGGATAGCTCTGGCATTCAGTTAACAACTCAGTAAGTGAAAATCACTTCATGTGAACTCATTTTTAGTTTAGGATAAGGTTTTTCCATCGTGAAATGCTATTATCATTAACCAGGTATTGGGTGACTCTACCATTCAGTTTACAACTCAGTTTACAACTCAGTAACTGTTTACTGAACATAGATATCCATCCATGCGACCTCATTTTTTAGTTTAAAGTTTCTCCATCGTAAAAAATAAAATATTACTATCACAAACCATGTATTGGGTGGCTCAACCATCCAGTTTACAACTCAGTAACAGTTTACTGAACATAGATATCCCTCCATGTGACCTCATTTTTTAGTTTAAAGTTTCTCCATCGTAAATAAAAATAAAATATTACTATCACAAACCTTGTATTGGCCGGCTCCGGCATTCAGTTTACAACTCAGTAAGTGTTTACTGAATGCAAAATCGCTACATGTGTGGTCATTTAGTTTAAAGTTTCTCAATCTTAAAATATTACTATCATCATCAACCATGCATTGGCTGGCTTAGTCTTTCAGTTCAGTGAGTGTTAACTGAACGTGGAAATTATCACATGTGTGAGCATTTAGTTTAGTTTTAAGTTTCACAATCTTAAATTAAATACTATCATCAACTCCGAATTGGGCTGTCGGGCATTCAGTTATCCCCTCGGTAAGTGTTTACTGAACGTCGAAATCATTTTCTGTGTGCCCATTTTTTACTTGAACCCGTCTCCACTCCAAACCAGTCAGGACCTTGGGTCCTGACTCGGACCGCAGGTCCGGTTTGGAGTGGACCATCGAGCAAAAAGTCTTAGTCGACATGAACTTGAAACCGGCCATATACAGCAGGTATGTTGACGACATTTTTACACAGGTACCTGATGTCAGCCATCTGCAGGAGCTGAAGGAGGCATTTGAGCGGAGTTCCGTGCTGCGTTTCACTTACGAGATGGAAAAGGATGGGAAGCTGCCCTTTCTAGATGTAACAGTCATGGAAAAGAGCGGAGGTTTCCACACTGCAGTCTACACTAAGGAAACGAACATAGGAATGTGCCTAAATGCCAACAGCGACTGCCCAGACAGGTACAAGAGGAGTGTTGTTAACGCATATGTCGACCGTGCTCTCAGCCACAGCTCAGAATGGAAGCAAGTCGACGAAGAACTCTGTAGGGTAAGGCAGGTCCTAGTCAACAACGGCTTCTCCAATGGTTTCGTCGAAGACATCATAAGAAGGAAAGTGAAACGCCATGCAACCTCTGAAGAGACAACTAACACAACACCTATACCCCCTATTAGACTATTTTACAGGAACTTCTTTTCCACAGCTCATAAAACGGAGGAAAGGGTCCTGAAAGATATTGTTAATAGAAACGTTATCCCTACAGACAAAAATCAGAGGATACAACTGACGATTTACTATAAAACCAGAAAAACGGCCAGCCTACTCATGAGAAACTCTCCAGACACAAAACAGAACGCTTTAAAAGAGACCAACGTCGTCTATGCCTTCAAATGCCCACTTGGGGACTGTAAGCTCCAAAAAACCCAGTATATAGGCAAGACAACAACATCTCATTCTAGGCGTTTAACGATGCATAAGCAACAGGGCTCCATTAAGGAACATATAATCTCTTCCCACAACCAAACCATCGCCAGAGAAATCCTAGTAAACAACACAGAAATCATCGATAGATACAGCGATAACAGACGGCTTGACGTTTGCGAGGCACTGCACATTAAGAAGTCAACACCAGCAATCAACAGCCAATTAATGCACAACTATATTCTACCCACCTCAAGACTCTGCTCTAATATAGAAGCATCAAGAAATATGGACCAATAGGCTTTCTACAATCACTTCCATTTCAATACCCATTGTTTCGTGTTCTGTCTTGTGTTGATGAAATTAATACCCTATTAAATACCACCTCACCCCATCCACCTCACTCAAATGTAGATATAAACAAATCGGAGATATGTAAGTTCTATTCAGTTGTGTATGTGTAAAGTCTTTGAAAATGTAATAAGTTTTACGAAACGCGCTCAAGTGTTGCGTCAGACTAGAAATAAAAATGAATTTTGGAGAATTGATTTTTAAATTACCTCCAACAGTGAAAAGAAATGTACGAAAGATTGAGAAAATTCGTGTTAGAATTATTAATCTTACTTTTTCGGTCATATTTAATAATATATGTCTACAGGAAAGACTGCTACCAAAATATATTATATATATATATATATATATATATATATATATATATATATATATATATATATATATATATATAATATATATTATATATATTATATATATATATATATATATATATATATATATATATATAGATATATATATATATATATATATATATATATATATATATATATATATATATATATATATATATATATATATATATATATATATATTTATATAGAAAACTTTCTTTATCAACAGCTTCTAGAAAACAAAAATCCTTTTATTTCCTCTTGATGTTCTCATTTTGTCACCAGTCATATATATAAATGAGTAATTTTGTATAACAAAGTGCATAATAATTATAATTTAAAAAAGGGGGGTTGTAGCAAATACTGATACGGCTTTAGAGTCAAATTAAACAAAATTCTATGAAGGTTTCACTCTGAATAATCATTTCTCTGAGGCTATGGAGAACCCACGGAGACTTGTAACACCCACTGAGGCTGTGTTGCAGGTGTTGTGTCACAGGTGTTGCTACAAGTGTTGTGTTCCTGCAGGTGACGTGGATGAGACGACGAAACCTGCACATCATCACGGCGGGACTCCTCACCTACTCTCCTGACGACCGATACAGAGTAAGTCACTCCACACACACTCAACACTCAGGTCACTTAATATACTCTTACTTGGCTTAAAAAGAGTGCTTTAACCAGAGAAAAACCTCATCTCAGATCTTTATGTAATTATTTGTTTATGGATATATACATATCTATAACTATCAAAGAAAATACCTCTATATTTGTTTGTTAGTTTCTTAGTTTGTCTAATTGTTTCTAGTAGTTGCTGTTGCCTAATTTGGCGGGTCGCAAGTGGCATCAATAAAAAGAGTGTCAAGTGATTCTGTGCCTAAGTGATCCCCACAAAAATCTCCGCAGTGAGTGCAAACCATTCTGACACGACTCTGAATTATTACAATTATTATTATTATTTATTAAATCAACTAGTGCTCTTAGGTGCCTCGAACCCACGACCAGCGTACTGCCAGCTGCAGCCTCTGCATGAGTAACCGCAGAGTTGCAATTGATTTTCTCATTGATATATATCACGTTAGTGTAATTTATCTGTTATTATCTTTATTTTTAATTTTATTTTTATTTGTATTATTATTATTATTATTATTATTATTATTATTATTATTATTATTATTATTATTGTCATATTGTAAAACATTATGCACTGATCATTCCAAATCAAAAAATAAATCTAATAATAAGAAGAAGACCGACATATACTGACATGTGATACATGCTGACATACATGTCAACTCATGATACTTGCTAATACATGATAAATAACATGTGATTCAAACTCTCACACATGACACACGACACATGTCAGCCCCTGTCCGCCCCCCTGTCAGCCCCCCACTAAGTACCTACCTAGGGCACGCTCCCCCCACCAAACCCCCTCCTCCCACTAACCCTTCGCCCCAGGACCTCCCTTCTCCCCCATCCCCCAAGCCCTCCCTTCTCCCACATGCCTTCCCGTCTCTCCCACCCCCAAGCCCTCCCTTCTCCCCCGCCGCCCTAAGCCCCCCACTCTCCCCCACCCCACTTTAAGTCTTCCCCTCTCCCCAACTCCCCTAAACCCTCCCCTCTTCCTCACCCACCTCAGCCCTCCTTTTTCCCCCACGCCCCCAAAGCCCACCACCCTTTTCTCTCCACCCAAGCCCCCCCATCTCCCCTATCCCCCAAAGCCTCTCCTCCCCCCATGCTCCCCCAACCCTCCCTCTCTCACCCCCCCCCCCCCCCCAACCCTCTCACTTTCCCACCCCAACCCTCTCACTCTCCCCCACTACCCTCCCCCTCTTACCCCACCCCTTACCCTCCCCCTCTCCCCCACCCCCCCAAGCCCTCGATCCTCCCCCGGTCTCCCCGTGCCAGGTCTCCCCAGCTCCCACTCACCTAAGATCCCAAAGGTCCCCCCCAGAGGAGAAGCAGAAGAGAGTCAGTTTCAGGGTGATGTACTCAAACATAGATGGGATCACAAGCAAGACAAGTGAACTAAGGGAAAGAGCACCAGAAGTGAACCCAGATGTAATCGGACTCACTGAAACAAAACTCTCTGGAATCATAACGAATGCCGTGTTTCCCCAGGAGTACACAGTAATAGGGAAAGAGAGGGAAGGTAGGGAAGGTAGGGGAGGTGGGGGAGTGGCCCTACTCATGAGAAAGAAATGGAATTTTAAGGAAATGGCCATCTCGGGCAGTGAGGAGTTCAGAGACTACATTGCAGGCACCATGACAATGGGAGGACCAAGAATAGTAGTAGCAGTAATATACAACCCTCCACCAAATGACAAGACCCAGTCAAGAGTATGAAAACAACAACATGGCAGTTAACACTATAATTGAGAGGGCAGCCTCTGCTGCCTGTAGAAATAGATCCTACCTGCTCATCATGGGCGTCTTCAATCATGGAAGGATTGACTGGGAGAACAAGGAACCGCATGGAGGCGAGGATATGTGGAGAGCCAAACTATTGGAGGTGGTGACAAGAAACTTTTTAACCCAGCATGTCAGAGAACCCACAAGGATGAGAGGCAATGATGAACCAGCGAGACTCGACCTAGTCTTCACTCTGAACGACTCCGACATAAGAGAAATCGGTTTTGAGGACCCAGTAGGAATGAGCGACTACAGTGTACTGGTGTTTGAGTACTTGATTGAAGAAGGGTTATTGAACTCGAGGAGGGATACCGAAACCAAAAGGTTAGCATACTGAAAGGGGAACTATGAGGAGATAAGAAGAAAATTCCTAACAGATATAGCATGGGAAACAGAGCTCAGGGACGGCCCAAGATATGGTGGATTACACCACGCAGAAGTGCAAGGACGCAGCAAACAAGTTTGTCCCTGCCCAAAAGGAAGACAGAGAAATGAAGATGAGAAACCCATGGTTTAATCAGAGATGTAGGCTAGCTAAGCAGCAAAGTAAAAGGGCATGGAGAAACTATAGGAATAATAGGACACTGGAGAACAGAGAAAGATACCAGAATGCCAGGAATGAATATGTCAGGATGAGAAGAGAGGCAGAAAGACAATACGAAAATGACATCGCAAGCAAGGCAAACACTCAGCCTAAATTGTTGCATAGCCACATCAGGAGTAAAACAACGGTAAAGGAACAGGTTATGAAATTAAGGATAGGGGCGGAAGGATTCACTACAAACGACAAGGAAGTGTGTGAGGAACTGAATAAGAAATTCCAGGAGGTCTTCACCTTAGAGCAAGGAGAAATTCCAGAGATAAGTGAGGGAATAGCTAACCAGGAACCACTGGAAGACTTTGAGATTACCAGCGGGGAAGTAAGGAAGTGTTTACTAGAGTTTGATGTGACAAAGGCTATAGGCCCAGATGGAATCTCCCCTTGGGTTCTAAAGAAAGGAGCAAGAGAACTGTGCCTCCCACTCTCCATAGTGTATAACAAATCACTGGCAACAGGGGAACTGCCAGATATTTGGAAAGCAGCTAACGTAGTCCTGATATACAAGAAAGGGGATAGACTGGAGGCACTGAACTACAGGCCAGTCTCCCTAACCTGCATCCCATGCAAACTGATGGAGAAGATTGTGCGAAAAAAAACTAGTGGAGCATCTGGAGCTAAGGAACTTTGTAACACAGCATCAACATGGGTTCAGGGATGGCAGGTCCTGCCTCACAGGGTTACTTGAATTCTACGACCAGGCAACAAAAATAAGGCAAGAAAGAGAAGGATGGGCAGACTGCATATTTTTGGATTGTCAGAAAGCCTTTGATACAGTGCCACACAAGAGGCTAGTGCGAAAGTTAGAGATGCAGGCTGGAGTGAGAGGGAAGGTACTCCGGTGGATACAGGAGTACCTAAGCAACAGGAGACAACGAGTCTGTGTGAGGGGTGAGGTCTCAGATTGGCGAGACGTTACAAGTGGAGTCCCGCAGGGGTCAGTCCTTGGACCTATACTGTTTCTGGTATATGTAAATGATCTCCCAGAGGGTATAGATTCGTTCCTCTCAATGTTTGCCGACGATGCAAAAATTATGAGAAGGATTGAAACAGAGGATGATAGTAGGAGGCTACAAGATGACCTAGATAGACTGAGTGAATGGTCCAACAAATTGCTGTTGAAGTTCAACCCGAGTAAATGCAAAGTAATGAAACTAGGCAGTGGAAACAGGAGGCCAGACACAGGATACAGAATAGGAGATGAAGTACTTAATGAAACAGACAGAGAGAAAGATCTAGGAGTTGATATCACACCAAACCTGTCTCCTGAAGCCCACATAAAGAGAATAACGTCTGCGGCATATGTGAGGCTGGCTAACATCAGAACGGCGTTCAGGAACCTTTGTAAGGAATCATTCAGAATATTGTACACCACATATGTAAGACCAATCCTGGAGTATGCGGCCCCAGCATGGAGCCCGTTCCTTGTCAAGCACAAGACGAAGCTGGAAAAAGTTCATAGGTATGCTACTAGACTAGTCCCAGAACTAAGAGGCATGAGTTATGAGGAAAGGCTGCGGGAAATGCACCTTACGACACTGGAAGACAGAAGAGTAAGGGGGGAGGGGGTGTTATGATCTCAACCTACAGGAGAAACGAGTCTCCCCCTTGAGAGTTATTCAACATGCCTAACCTAACTAGAATGTATAGGAAATATAGAGGCGATAACACAGATGTAAAATAGTTTGTTGGATTTAATGAACAATTTAAGATTATGAGCAGTGAATAAGAAAACAGATAAATGACTGGTTAGGAGATGTGGATGTTTTGTGGGAGGTGTGAAGCTCGCTTCTGGAGGGCTTTGACCTCACTTGAGGCCAGACATCGCAGGGGGAAAGCCGCGCTCCGTTTAAGCTCCCGTCAGAAAGGAACCCCTAGTGATATATCTCCAAGAGAAGAGAAGTGTGCAGACGTGCCAGCTGTGGAACTGAGTTGAGAATCTTGTGGTCTCAAGTCCTGGACGGCGAGGAGAGTTTATTAAGCTGCCCAGAGACATTTTCGTGGGCTGTGTGGAGGGCCCTGACCAGACGCAGTCAGAGGGATAGCGCCCTCGACTAGACAATCTGTGGTAAGGACGATTTAAGCCAGTTCATAGTGATTGCTTGTAGTTGGTCGTGTGCCCAGCGACAGTAGCAATGTTTATTTATAAGTTAGAAATGTTTTGGTAAGGCAGGAAGCCTAAATGAGAGGACGGAGATGAGAAAGACAGCTGGAGGGACGAGCAGCTTGTCCTCTCCCATCGACGGCCGGAAGCTAACTGACGGAGCCCAGCTCCTGGCGGCGGAGGACCCTCCCTGAGTGAGTGAGGCCGGGCCGGGCGAGGTTGAGCATGGACCAGCCCAACGGGGGAGTCCACTCTCACTGCATGTAGAGAGCATATAGATGTTAGATGCAAACACATTGTGTGGATTATTTCGTCTATGTGTTTATAAGGAAACATTTTTATTGGAGTGTCAATGGGTTGCAGGTTTGTCTTTGGGGAAGAAGTTGCTGAGAACTTCGAAGCCAGCACAGAGGGAGTAGTTGATGAGACTCCAAGGTAGTGGAGGAGAGGACCTCGAGCTGTGAGGAGAAGCAGTGAAGAGAAGTGTCACGTGCTTCTGTAGAGGTGGTGAAGCACCATAGTTGCTCGAGGGAACTTCATGGTGTAGCAGCCCGGAGAGCTGTGGAAGACCCTAGTAGAGGTAGTGAAGCACCATAGTTGCCCAAAGAAAACTTCATTGTTTAGCAGCCTGGAGGAGCTGTAGAGGATCCTGGTAGTATACCCGGAAGAACCTGAAGAGATCAGGGTAGTGAACTTCCAGATGTGGAAGGGAGGTTATAAATGATCACTTGTAGGGAGGTAATCGAGTGTTTGGTTGTTATTAGCGTGCAAGACGCAGTGAGAGGCGGGTGATTGTTTGCATTCTTATGTCAAGGAGTGTTTTATACTGAAGTTTAGAGTTACAATCGTAGGCTGGATTACCTACAGATGTATGTGTTCTAGGACTGATAGGGTGATCGATTGATCATTGTTGTGTATCAAGGAACATTTATACTGATATATATATGTTATTGCATTCAATGCTGATTTTCCTTGTATATGTTTATAGATGTATTCTCTTGCTGATAGTGCAACATGGTAGTAGAAGACTTGATCTACTTGAAGAGGTAGATAGTATCAGGTGGTGAATCAGAAGGTAGGATACCACTTGGTAAGCTGATAATAGAGTTCTGATGGTGTTGGAGTGCAATCTGACTGAAATAGTATAGTGTGTGGGATTCCTTTATTATTATTATTATATGTGTGTATGTATTGTGTATGTGCTTTGTCCAGTAAATGTATTCAAATTTGCTGGTGTTTGCCCTTGTCCTAGTGAGCCTTCCCAGGATGTAATAAAGAAGGAGAGAGAGAAAGAATCAAGAACCACTGTTGTGGACAGGGTAGGATGGAAAACTAGTAAGTCAAAGGGGATTGAGGAGATCATATCACATAAGGAGAGAGTGGGGAGTCACAGCGGCTAGAGTGGGTGTGTGCACATGACAACGAGGCTAAGTGTTGGAGCCGCATCCCCTAAACGTGTGATGTTGAGCCCCTCTCCAAGAGCCAGAAGCGCCTAGTGTGATCTCCTAGTGAAGTATAAGCACTCTACCGAGTTGTGGGTTGGGTTGTCTGTAAAGAAGGAACAACACCACCAACCCACACACTATAATAGGGGACATGATCACAACCTACAAAATCTTCAGGGGAATTGACCAGGTAAACAAGGATGAAATATTCAACACTGGAGGGACGCGAACAAGGGGGCACAGGTGGAAGCTGAGTACCCAAATGAGCCACAGAGACATTAGAAAGAACTTTTTCAGTGTCAGAGTAGTTAGTAAATGGAATGCACTAGGAAGTGATGTGGTGGAGGCTGACTCCATACACAGTTTCAAATGTAGATATGATAGAGCCCAGTAGGCTCTATCATTTTCATCAAATACCAAGTCGGGGGCCAGTGTTTATTGTGGGTATTGGACATTGATTTAGTAGTTGTTATGAAGTCTGACGAGGCGAAGAAAAGAGGTGAGCAGAAGACTAGTTCTCTGTAAAGGTGAATACCAGAAGCACTTCGTTATACAAGCACTGTGGGCATCGCTGCCAGCAAACTTAAAAATTATGACTCTTGAAAGAAAAAAGAACCAGACTACTCCTCATCTGCTTCGTAATATTACACAGATGAATACAGTTGCAACCTTGGCTCTGACAGCTTCACATACTTCACAGATGGATCAGTAGACCAGAAGGGACAAGACACCGGACCTGTAGTTAAGGCAGGAAACTCTATAAATAGTTAGAGACTCTCACATGGGTGTTCGACTTTACAAACAGAGATGCTAACCATTCAAAAGACTCTGGAATATTCTCTTGGATACTCCAAATTTTAGAAACTAGAAAAAACTTTTTCAGTGTCAGAATAGTTAACAAATGGAATGCATTGTGATGTGGTGGAGGCAGACTCCATACACAGATTCAAATGTAGATAAGACAGAGTACAGTAGGCTCAGGAACCTGTACACCAATAGTTTGACAGGTGACAGGCGGAACCTAAGAGCCGAAGCTCAACCCGCCCGCGCAAGCACAATTAGGTGAGCACATATACAGATTCTCAGTTGCTTTATTAAATATTCATGTACATAGTAAAGTTGCTGAAAAGATTCCAGTAGCATCTGCTGTCATTTCTTTGACCAAACTTGAAATACTGATAACTTTGACCAAGCTTGAAGCTCTGATAACTTTGACCAAGCTTGAAGCTCTGATAACTTTAAGTATGGTCAGAGATTCATTGTTCGTAAGCAATACAGTTGATTACTGAAACACTACAATCATGTATACATAAATATATGGCAGTGAGGCAGTGGAGGGGATTCGAACCAGCGTTCTGGTGGATCCCAGACACCTGCCTTAACCGACTCAGCCATGAGGGTACAAAAGGCTGACCAACCCAGAACTCTACTGACTTCACTGGGCGGTAATAGAGCTTTACAACCAGATTGTTAATCCCTTGTTGGGTATCCTGTGTAGGGCCTATGTTCAACCCATACCCCTGACCATTCCTATGCCAATGTCAGTGAGGCAGTCCTCAACCCTCTGGCCTCCAGTTTTTCAGACACACAAACAATCACATAGTGTAGATTAATACTTTGATGAACTAATTAGATATACGTTGTACATATTAAATAAATATTACCCATTTGATGAAGAAGGTCTTCAAATATGTGGAGCTGCACCAACCATCCCTAAACGCACATAATTAGGAAGGAAACCTTAATAATAATAATTGCTACAATATTAATTGCCAGGATAATTATAAAAGACTTCCCTCCCCATCCGCTTCCGACACTAATAATTAGATCTGAATCGATTGGTGAAGGGAGCCGAGGGAGACATTGTGGACCCCTTAATGGTGTGCTGCTGAACACACACACACACACACATACACACACGCACACACGACACACACACACACACGAGGGAGGGTGCCGCGCCGCCGTTGCGCCGCGCTCGTCAATAAGGCTTTATATCTCGGGACATCAGAGGGATACACGGGAAATTCGGTGTTCAGTGATAATACAAAGTGCAACACACCATTTTGAAACTAGAAAACTTATGGATAGTGTCCGATAGTGCATATTAGACAAGATCAGGGGTACAACATCTGTGCCAGGACAAGCACGTGGGCCATGCATGGTCAGAGTGTACACAACTAGATGTGATAGTGAAGATCATAACAAATAGTGAATAGGATAGTGAAGAAGTGATTCTAAACGTGTGGCATTGAACTATATCGGTGCTAAGAGGAATAAGGAGCAGAATACTGGTGATATATAGTGACAAGTTGGAGGGACCTACGCCTGGCAGCGGCGTGGATGGAGACAACAGGCCTACTCACCACTGTCAACAGTACTTAACACCTGTTTGTGCTGCGGGATTTGGAATTGGCGGTAAGGTAAGGCCTCTCACAAAGTCAGTCAGTCAATTGGTGTACAGTGTTATTGCTTTTTAATAGTTAGTCTTGGATATAAGGTAACAAACTGAAACGAATATCAAGGGAAATGGGCGGCTCATGTGGGAACTAGTTTCTGACACAAAAGTGTGAAAAACACTATGCCCTACCTACACGGAGACAACTCTCCCCCCCCCTTCTCTAACCCCCACCCCCTCCCACCAGAGCAGAGATTGTAAACACACTGCCTCCCAACCATATGCATTTAACAGTCCCTCTATAATCCCCCACACACCCTCGCCATCCCCACACACCCTCGCCATCCCCTCCCTCTCTCCCACCTCCTCCCCCCCTTCAATACTCACTCAGACACACCTACCTACCTTCCCCCCTCCCCTCTCTCTCTCTCTCTCTCTCTCTCTCTCTCTCTCTCTCTCTCTCTCTCTCTCTCTCTCTCTCTCTCTCTCTCTCTCTCTCTCTCTCTCTCTCTCTCTCTCTCTCTCTCTCTCTCTCTCTCTCTCTCCCTCTCTCTCTCCCTCTCTCTCTCTCTCTCTCTCTCTCTCTCTCTCTCTCTCTCTCTCTCTCTCTCTCTCTCTCTCTCTCTCTCTCTCTCTCTCTCTCTCTCTCTCTCTCTCTCTCTCTCTCTCTCTCTCTCTCTCTCTCTCTCTCTCTCTCTCTCTCTCTCTCTCTCTCTCTCTCTCTCTCTCTCTCTCTCTCTCTCTCTTGGGCAAAACATGGAAGGGACACGAACTCGGGCTTACGCACGCAGGATGTCAATCGCGGCTGGAACAAATTCAGAGGAAGGGGTGGAACAGGAAGCCTGGATGAAGGGAGTATTCCAGCAAATGTGGGAGGAATTCAGTGAAGGACTGAGGGTAATGAGGGAGACAGTTGCCAACCTGCAGGTTGAACTAAGGGCAGCAAAGGAGGAGATAAGAAGCCTGAAGGAGACTTCTCCACAATACCAGACACAAACCGGGCCTCAGGGAGACAGGAATGCTACTGTGGAGGGGACCTCCACACCTCAGCTCTCATTTGCTGAAATACTTAAAACGAGCCCTGAAGCTAGGTCTGCAGTTAAGGGAGTTGCCATGGAAGTTGCTTCCTCTCAGGAAGCGGCTAGATGTACTAGCTGGCTGATAGAGAGAAATAGAGCAGTAGTAGTAGCAGGCATTAAGGAGCAAACAGGGACCAGACCAAAGGAGCAGAGAGACAAGGACAAAAACATGATTAAAGAGATCCTTAAAGAGGTAAGGATGGAGGGAGCTGAGCAAAATGTTGAAAAGGTTTTCAGGCTTGGAAAGTACAACAAGGACAGAGACCGAATGATAAAGGTGGTTTTCATGAGCGAAATCGCGAAAGAGGAACTATTAGAAAGGAAGTGCTGTCTAGTAGGTGTAGAGAAGTTCAAAAGAGTATTCTTGCAGAGGGATATGACAAGGGAAGAGAGAATGCAAGCAGCAGACGCGAGGAAGGAGAGCAGGGAGAGAGAAAGAAATCAGGGAGCCACACCCCCGATCCCTACAATCCCAGAGGGGAATGGAGAACCCTCCTCAAACAGTGCATTAGCCACAGGGAGTGCGGCACCACCCCCTCATTCCACCCAACAGACACCCTACCTGTTCCCAACCCCTGTCAGCCCCCCACTAAGTACCCACCTAAGGCACCCTCCCCCCACCCACCCCTCTTCTCCCACTCACCCCACTCCCCCCAGGACCTCCCTTCTCCCCCATCCCCCAACCCCTCCCTTCTCCCACATGCCCTTCCGTCCCTCCCACCCACAAGCCCTCCATTCTCCCCCACCCCCCTAAGCTCCCCACTCTCCCCCACCCCACCTAAGCCTTCCCCTCTCCACCACTCCCCAAAACCCTCACCTCTACCTCAACCACCTCAGCCTTCCCTTTCCCCCCACGCCCCCCAAGCCCTCCCCCACTTTATTGCCCCCCCAAACCCCCCTTTCTCCCCCATCCCCTCACCCCCCGCAACCCTCCCCCTCTCACCCACCCCCCCAACCCTCCCTCCCTAACCCACTCCTCCTACCCTCCCCCTCCCCCCCCTCACCCACTCCCCCTACCCTCCCTCTCCCCCCTACCCCCCCCAAGCCCTTCCTCCTCCACCAGTCTCTCCATACCAGATCCTCCCAGCTCCCGCTCACCCCAGACCCCACAGGTCCCCCCCAGAGGAGAAGCAGAAAAGAGTTAGTTTCAGGGCAATGTACTCGAACATAGATGGGATCACAAGCAAGTCAAGTGAACTAAGGGAAAGAGCACAAGAAGTGAACCCAGATGTAATTGGACTCACTGAAACAAAACTCTCTGGAATCATAACGAATGCCGTGTTTCCCCAGGAGTACACAATAATAAGGAAAGAGAGGGAAGGTAGGGGAGGAGGAGGAGTGGCCCTACTCATGAGAAAGGAATGGAGTTTTAAGGAAATGGCTATCCCGGGCTGTGAGGGTTTCAGAGACTACATAGCAGGCACCATGACAATGGGAGGACCAAGGATAGTAGTAGCAGTAATAGATAATCCTCCACCAAATGACAGAAGACCCAGTCAAGAGTACGAAAGCAACAACATGGCAGTTAACACTATAATTGAGAGGGCAGCCTCTTCTGCCTGCAGAAATAGATCCCACCTGCTCATCATGGGGGACTTCAATCACGGCAGGATTGATTGGGAGAACAAGGAACCCCATGGAGGCGAGGATACGTGGAGAGCCAAACTACTGGAGGTGGCGACTAGAAACTTCTTAACCCAGCATGTCAGTGAACCCACAAGGATGAGAGGAAATGACGAACCAGCGAAACTCGACCTGGTTT
This sequence comes from Procambarus clarkii, assembly GCF_040958095.1. Lineage (NCBI taxonomy): Eukaryota > Metazoa > Arthropoda > Malacostraca > Decapoda > Cambaridae > Procambarus > Procambarus clarkii. Next base: position 23,592,734 of record NC_091152.1, read on the forward strand.
TCACCCTGAACGACTCTGACGTAAGAGAAATCAGTTTTGAGGATTCAGTAGGAATGAGCGACCACAGTGTATTGGTGTTTGAGTACCTGATTGAAGAAGGGTTATTGAACTCGAGGAGGGATACCGAAACCAAAAGGTTAGCATACCGAAAGGGAAACTATGAGGAGATAAGAAAATGCCTAGCAGATATAGCATGGGAAACAGAGCTAAGGGAAAAGACGGCCCAAGATATGATGGAATACATCACGCAAAAATGCAAGGACGCAGCAAACAAGTTTGTCCCAGTCAAAAAGGAAAACAGTGAAATGAAGATGAGAAACCCATGGTTTAATCAGAGATGTAGGCTAGCTAAGCAGCAAAGTAAAAGGGCATGGAGAAACTATAGGAATAACAGGACACTGGAGAGCAGAGAAAGATACCAGAATGCCAGGAATGAATATGTTAGGATGAGAAGAGAGGCAGAAAGACAATACGAAAATGACATTGCAAGCAAGGCAAAGACTCAGCCTAAATTGCTGCATAGCCACATCAGGAGAAAAACAACAGTAAAGGAACAGGTTATGAAATTAAGGTTAGGGGCAGAAGGATTCACTATAAACGACAAGGAAGTGTGTGAGGAACTGAATAAGAAATTCCAAGAGGTCTTCACCTTAGAGCAAGGAGAAATCCCAGAGGGAATAGCTAACCAGGAACCACTGGAAGAGTTTGAGATTACCAGCGGGGAAGTAAGGAAGTGTTTACTAAAATTGGATGTGACAAAGGCTATAGGCCCAGATGGAATCTCCCCTTGGATACTAAAGGAAGGAGCAGAAGAACTGTGCCTCCCGCTCTCCATGGTGTATAACAAATCACTGGCAACAGGGGAACTGCCAGAAATTTGGAAAGCAGCTAACGTAGTCCCGATATACAAGAAAGGGGATAGACAGGAGGCACTAAATTACATACCAGTGTCCCTAACCTGCATACCATGCAAGCTGATGGAGAAGATTGTGCGAAGAAAGCTAGTGGAGCACCTGGAGCGAAAGAACTTTGTAACACAGCATCAACATGGATTCAGGGATGGCAGGTCCTGCCTCACAGGATTACTTGAATTCTACGACCAGGCAACAAAAATAAGGCAAGAAAGAGAAGGGTGGGCAGACTGCATATTTTTGGATTGTCAGAAAGCCTTTGACACAGTGCCACACAAGAAGCTAGTGAAAAAACTGGAGATGCAGGCTGGAGAGAAAGGGAAGGTACTCCGTTGGATACAGGAGTACCTAAGTAACAGGTGACAACGAGTCAGTGTGAGGGGTGAGGTCTCAGATTGGCGAGACGTTATGAGTGGAGTACCGCAGGGGTCAGTCCTTGGACCTATACTGTTTCTGATATATGTAAATGATCTTCCAGAGGGTATAGAATCGTTTCTCTCAATGTTTGCCGATGATGCAAAAATTATGAGCAGGATTGAAACTGAGGACGATAGTAGGAGGCTACAAGATGACCTAGACAGACTGAGTGAATGGTCCAACAAATGGCTGTTGAAGTTCAACCCGAGTAAATGCAAAGTAATGAAACTAGGTGGTGGAAATAGGAGGCCAAACACAGGATACAGAATAGGAGATGAAGTACTTAATGAAACAAACAGAGAGAAAGATCTAGGAGTTGATATCACACCAAACCTGTCTCCTGAAGCCCACATAAAAAGAATAACGTCTGCGGCATATGCGAGGCTGGCTAACATCAGAACAGCGTTCAGGAACCTGTGTAAGGAATCATTCAGAATCTTGTACACCACATATGTAAGACCAATCCTGGAGTATGCGTCCCCAGCATGGAGCCCGTACCTTGTCAAGCACAAGACGAAGCTGGAAAAAGTCCAAAGGTATGCCACTAGACTAGTCCCAGAATTAAGAGGCATGAGTTACGAGGAAAGGCTGCGGGAAATGCACCTTACGACACTGGAAGACAGAAGAGTAAGGGGAGACATGATCACAACCTACAAAATCCTCAGAGGAATCGACCAGGTAAACAAGGATAAACTATTCAACACTGGTGGGACGCGAACAAGGGGACACAGGTGGAAACTGAGTACCCACATGAGCCACAGAGACGTTAGAAGGAACTTTTTCAGTGTCAGAGTAGTTAACGGATGGAATGCATTAGGCAGTGATGTGGTGGAGGCTGACTCCATACACAGTTTTAAATGTAGATATGATAGAGCCCAGTAGGCTCAGGAATCTGTACACCAGTTGATTGACAGTTGAGAGGCGGGACCAAAGAGCCAAAGCTCAACCCCCGCAAGCACAAATAGGTTAGTACACACACACACACACACACACACACACACACACACACATTGTGTGCCCTTCTTCCTCGGGAACCACTACCACACTACTGCAGCAGTCATCCACAGCTTCACAACAACACGTACGCACTGCAACAATCACCATCGTTGCAAAAGTAGCATCTTGTCTTGCTCGCAGTGTGACCTAGGGGGCCCTCTGCTTGAACGCTACGCACGCCCACTCTACCAACGTCTGATACTTCTAAGAGTGCGTGAGTGGATGGATCAATCTTCAGCTCGCCAGCCATAAAGCAAGCCAGCATCGTCTCGCTGTCCTACAACAGCTGTTATTCTCCAGCCTCGACGAGCACTTCGGTGCAGCCAAATCCAGTTCCAGCCAGCAGCAGTGTATTGGAGCAAAACCAGGCGCTTCCCAGCCAGCATCTAGTCCTAAGCAGTGACATCTTCTGTGTGTTGTCCAATGTGCTTGTGTCCAGGTCGGACTGCATTTAGGTGAACAGCCCCACTTTGAGTCAGAACAGGCCCAGGTGAGAAGACGGAAGTTCACCTTTTGCAGCTGGGTCATGGCATAGGTGCATTCTTTTTCTCCTCTCCTAAAATTCTTCCGTTTCTGACACTGCCGAGCCAGTTGTGGAATCAGGTGATCGTGTGAGCCCACCATAACTGGGGGTTGCAACCTTCCGGAACACGGTGTTTGTTCGTGGTGAGACCCTTAGGCCAGGTCTTAGACCTGGCCTACACACTGACCCCCACTGAGCTTATGGAATCGCAGTGATTGGCACAAAACACGGGACTGTCAGTAGAGAGTGAGTCACAATGGCTCACTGTCTACGGATGACCTACACTGGGAATACACCCATAGACACAATTGACTGCATCACTACCTTTTTCTGGCACACCTGCCACTAACCATATCAAGCACGCCATCACAAACACCATCAAATTTCTCATTGCCTCAGAAGACGACCTTTCTGTTTCTGTTGTTGAGGGATGGAGGAAGGCAGAAGGCTTGTTGACAGGGACCGGGTGAGAGGTATCAGAGGTTGTAGTGTTTGAAGTCAGATTGAAAGTGGAGGGGACAATGTTGGGAGAAGAGGTTGAAAGTGCCTTTAACATGGATGATTAAGTTTCGACCTTTCTGTTTCTGCCTGTTTCAGGGTACCTGCTTTCAGTAAACTCACTCAAGCTTTACTGACTCCTGTCCTCACTATTGAACAAAAACGTAAATGCTCTGTCCTTGTAAGAAATGTCGACAGCTCTGTCCTATCAGCACCTAATACTATCAATCTCTCTCAAGACATCTCACACAGGAATGCTATTACTGTAATGGAGATATACCCAGTGCCCAATACAAAACACCTCAAGATCCAATGTTCCTCCCCTACAGAAGCTCAAAAACCCTTGCATCATGGGATAAAAATCCTCAACGCCAGCACTCCTCCCTATCTCATTAGTCCAGTTGACTATCTTCCTTTGCTGCAATGTTTCAAATGTTACAAATAGTCATGAAACTTGAAAATGTAAAAGCCCACAAATTTGTTCTAAATGCTCTACAGAAGGCCATTTTTATACTCAGTGCTCTGCCAATACTTTAAAATGCATTAATTGCTAAGGAGATCATTCAGCAGTTGACAAATCTTGCCCTCTGAGAAAACAAACCCTAAAAACTTTTCGCAATAACCAACCTCGCACTCAAGCACACCCTCATTCTTCTTCAACCTCCCATAACCTATATCATCACCAAGCCGCATCAGCCACCTCCATGTCCTATGCCAGCGTCCTTAATGCTTCACCACACCAGCAACATCATCTCCACAATACTGCACAACAAACTCAGTCTTCTCCACCTCTCTTCCCTCACCCACCACCTCCACCTTATTCTCCTCTTCAGAACCTTTCATATGAACGAGTCACTGCCTGTGTACAAGCTGCTTACTTGAAGACCAAGGACGATGGCCGTGACTTTGCTGACTATCTTCCTATCTTTCTCACTCATAACGGCCTTCCTAGTATCTCTGTTCCTCCTACTCAACTATTGCGCTCTGCTCCATTCTCGCATACAGTCCTCACTCCACAAAACACCACGACGTCAGCTGAGGAAAATACTACAGTTCCCCCATAATGTCCTACCAACCCACTCCTGACTGCTACAGAAAACGGTGCCACTGACCAAACAGCACATCCTGGACTATCCCAAACTGAATCATCCATGTCAAAGGCACTTTCAACCTCTTCTCCCAACATTGTCCCCTCCACTTTCAATCTGACTTCAAACACTACAACCTCTGATACCTCTCACCCGGTCCCTATCAACAAGCCTTCTGCCTTACTCCATCCCTCAACAACTTCAGTCATTTCTTCTGTAACTCGTCTCGTCCCGAGCCCGCTCAGCAACCCGTTGTCTTACTCCCACCTCTCGCTGTAAATTTCCTACAATTCCTACCACCCTCCTCCAAGATGCACCCTCCTCAGTAACTGCCCAAGTCACTGAATCCCGCAACCCTCATGCTCCTGTACATGCACAAAACCCCACCAGCACCCCATCAAACCCTAAAAATTCATAAAGATCATCCAATTTAATGTGCGGGCATATTTCTCCATTAGACACATGGTGTCAGATTTTATTGACATCAAGAGACCTGATGTGCTATTATTAAATAGCACATACATTACGAACTCATATAAAATCAAACATTATGGCTTCTCCTCTTACCAGTCACCAGATGAAGCACATGAAGGAGTTGCAATACTCATCCGTTCTTCATACAAACACGAACTCTTACACACTCATTGGCTTCACAAACATTTCCTAGCCATCAAAGTTCACACACAAATGGGTTCTCTCATCCTCTGCACAACCTACACCCGTCCTAATACCGGCATTCCCATGCAAGATTTCATAACTCTCTTCAACCACACTCAATTGCCTGTTTTTTCTGCTTGCAGACCTCAATGCACAACATCCTACATTCCACCACAATACCACAAATCAGCATGGCAGACAGCTTCACCAAATATACACCCAAAAACATCTATTCTTTCTTGACCCTGACTTCCCCATTTGTTTCACACATACAGGTTCTGGCAAACCTGATCTCATATTCACCAACAGACATGGCAGCAACTTGCAACACTTCATTTCACCAGGGCCCATTACGGGCTCTGATCATATTCCCTTAATTCTCACAGTCTCCACAAATCCTATTTTCATCCCCAGTACTCCTCAATTCTCATACCTTAGGGCAAACTGGGACATGTTCAAGCAATACATTGATGACACTGATCTCACTTATGAATACAATGACAAACATCACACTGACATCGACACACAAGCACGCAACATACAAGACACCATCATTCATGCAGCAAATATCTCCATTCCAAAAACAACACACAAACCACATTTCACTTTCACCCCCTCCATTCGCTCAAAACGCCTCTTAGCTTGCTATCACACTAGATTCTTACAAAACATGCATCGTCATGGACAAATACTATGGGACCTAACAGCATAAAATCCACATCCTTAACAGCCTAGATGAAGATCACACAAAACATTGGAAATACCTCATAGAACAAGCAGAACGACACAGAAAACTGACACCTCAAGAATTCTGGAAACAAATCAAATGCTTACAAGGATCAACTCACACACCGTTTAAATACCTTCTTCATAATAACAACAATATCACTGATCCTGATGTTGTACTCAACATTTTTAAACACCACTGGGAACAAATCTTTCACCCACATCCTCCTGAACCATTTGGCCGCCCCAGCATTGAAACAGTCGAAGACTGGATAAACCAAAATAGACACGCAACTACACCAGACGACCTCATCCACCTTGACAATCTCAATTCAAACACTGAACTACAGACTCCCGTAACTCTAGCTGATGTCAAGACAGCTCTCATGGGCACTCGTCGTAGAGCCCCTGGTGCGTCTGGCATTGGACATATCCTTCTTAGACAACTCCCTGCTTCTATCATTACTGCTATCACTAACCTATTCAACGCCTCCCTTGTCTCTGGATACTTCCCTCTCAACTTTAAGTCTGCCACAGCCGTTCTTATTCCAAAACCTGGGAAACCCCACACTGACCCAAAGAACTACAGACCCATCAGCCTTCTAGAGACACTTGGCAAAGTCTTTGAAAGGCTGATCAACCAGAGACTTAGAACCCACCTAGAAAACAATGACTTACTCACTAACAAACAGTTTGGATTTCGGCCTCACCGGTCCACTCACGACGCCTTAAACATCATGACCAACTACCTCAGTATCAATCAGCACCAAAGACTTAAGACTGCACTCATCACTAAGGACGTTGAGGAGGCCTTTGACACTGGCATAACGACCTAAAATTCAAACTATGCAACAACTTTAATCTTCCTCTTATCACCACCAAACTTCTTTCTAAATACTTAGACAATAGGACAATGAGAATTAAGTTCCTCCGACAACACTCTGACTACTTCAACTTACATGCCGGTGTTCCCCAAGGCTCTGTTCTTGCCCCAACACTCTACATCCTATATATCAACGACATTTCTGACCCTGTTCATCACACTTCATTAACCATATGCTACGCCGATGATGTCTCTCACCTTGTCACCAGCACCACCATTGATACACTAAAAACAGAGCACAAACAGAACTTGATGTTGTCACTGAATGGGAGTATAACTGGCGTATCAAAACCAATTCCACCAAATCCAAAATCACCTACGTTTTTGTAAAAGAACTATTCGCCCTATTCCTCTTAAACTCTATTCATACACTCCAAATCCTACTTATATCTGTCTTCCTCCTCCACAGTCCTTAGACTCACATTCGATCGACAACTACTCTTTCACACACACATTACACAGAAACATGCAATAGCTCTTCTAGCCATGGAAAAACTGTACAGACTTAGATTTGCAAAACCTGACACAAAAATGCACCTTTACAAAGCACTTATTAGACCTCTCCTAACATATGCTCCACTAGCTCTTTCTCTATCTGCACCTACTAACAAACTAAAGCTTCAAAGAATACAGAATAGAGCACTAAGATGGGTACTCAACACCCGATGGCAAGAGTTTATTACCAGTCAAAGTCTACATGAAAGTACAAACATTCCTGCCCTAAATGTCTACTGGAAAACTTTATCAGACAGACAAATTGATAGACTACTCACTTATCATGAACAACACATTGATTTTCTCCTACACACTCTCAGACGACCACGACACACTCATGACCTCTTCTCTACCATCCATGATCCTCCTCCTAACTCTGTATTTCGATAAACTTTAGCTCTCAACACCCAGCATCCACTATCATTACATATTCAGCTCTCATCACCCAGCACAAACCATCCGTAAAAGTTCAGCCCTGACGCTCTTGAGCCAATCACTGCGATGTTGTGTGTTTTGTGTTGTCCCTGTTGTTGTCACTAAGACACCCAACTGAGTCCCTGCCTCGAATGCCGCAGCCAAACGACACGCAGCTGGGTTTAGCCGTGGCACTTTTTCTCCTACAAATCTTCTTCCTCTCACCCCCCCCCCCCCCTCCCCCCATATCTTCTGTCCCCACTTCAAGGCTCGCCCCACGGGCATCTTCTCCTGTATTTTCAGATTCAGATTTAGACTCCAGTAAGCTATGGTCATCAATGGTGGCCAAATATTACCAGTTGTGTTGTGTGTTGATTCGTCAAGTGCTAAGCTGATTGCAAGGGCAGGGAACTATGAGGGGGAAAGCGCCAAGTCGTTACGATTATATAGCACTGGGAAAGGGTCAGGATTAACTCTGGCTCAATATTTCCGTTTTCTTCTTCATATTTTCCTTTCTAATTTGTTGAAACTTCACCAATTTTTCAGAGACTTTATAAAAAAGCTTTATATATGAAGTGGAGGAGCAGCATGTGTACTGGTCCACGTCTACACTTATACTGACTGTGGCAGGTGGTGGGACTCTCTATATAGCCGCTTCTTTCTTCCTCTTGATTCGGGTCGAAATTTCTAGAATATTCGAATTTTCTAGAATTGTTCTCTAGCCGCGAGTTTAAGGTCTAAGAGGCGGTGTTTGACCAGCATAACTTTGTTGTCCGCGGTGCTCACACACACTCACCACTTCCTCACACTCTCACGTGTTCTCATAAGTTTGGTAATGACTGTAAGCTTGCAAGGTGAGGTAAGGTAATTATGAGGAGGACACAGTAAGCCATTACAAGCCATCTTTCAGGGGTACAAGATCCTCCTCCGCCATACATCACACACATGTGGCGTTCTTGAGCGCCGAGGCGGTGTTCCGGCTTCACGAACGGCAACATGAACGCTGAAGTATTGAGTAATGCACCAGAATCATGGGTTAATATTATCATTCTCCCTATAACTATTATCATTATATGTATGATTTAATATTAATAATATTTTATTTACACAGTAATTACATTAACGTGATATGTATCAGTGATAAGACTCAGTGGTCCAGTGGTAGAGTATGCGACTTGACAATGCCGAGGTCGCAGGTTCGCGCCCTAGTGGATCTTCACATTATTACCTGTGATCATATTGTTATATATAATAATGGTAAGGTTGTGTGGCAGGTGCTGCACCCGGGGAACACGGACCAGTGGACGCTACACATTATTACCTGTGATAATATTGTTATATATAATAATGGTAAGGTTGTGTGGCAGGTGCTCCACCCGGGGAACACGGACGAGTGGACGCTACACATTATTACCTGTGATAATATTGTTATATATAATAATGGTAAGGTTGTGTGGCAGGTGCTCCACCCGGGGAACACGGACGAGTGGACGCTACACATTATTACCTGTGATAATATTGTTATATATAATAATGGTAAGGTTGTGAGGCAGGTGCTCCACCCGGGGAACACGGACCAGTGGACGGTACACATTATTACCTGTGATAATATTGTTATATATAATAATGGTAAGGTTGTGTGGCAGGTGCTGCACCCGGGGAACACGGACGAGTGGACGCTACACATCAAGTACGCCCAGCCAGGGGACGGTGGCTGGTACGAGTGTCAGGTCAACTCTGACCCCAAGATCACCAGGCCTGTCCTCCTCATTGTCAAGGGTCAGTATCTCACTCTGGTTGGTGGCCTCACTCATTGTGAGGATAACACGTGGCTTGTTAAGTTAAGACTGTGGCATATGTTTGTGAGTTATGAGACACGCACGCACACACACGAACCTGTACACCTGTTGATTGACGGTTGAGAGGCGGGACCAAAGAGCTAGAGTTCAACCCTCGCAAGCACAATTAGGTGAGTATGGGGGGGGGGTGTATGGAAGCCTGGAGGGCCTGACAGCTGAGTGGGCAGTACTTCGTTGTCCTGAGGTTCCGGGTTCGATCCCCGGTGGAGGCGGAAAAACAAATGGGTAGAGTTTCTTTCACCCTGTTGCCCCTGTTACCTAGCAGTAAATAGGTACCTGGGAGTTAGACAGCTGCTACGGGTTGCTTCCCGCAGGTGTGTGTTTGTGTGTGTGGAAAAAAAAGAATATATATATATATATATATATATATATGGCCAATATATATATATATTCGGCCAATCATTAGCCAGATACCCACACCCACGTACAGACTGGCGAAGCGACTCAATGGCCTGCTGACTCCTTATGTTCCTTGCGCCTTCAGCCTGAAGTCTCCAAAGGAATTTGTTGACTTACTGCGGGGCACACGGGCCACAAGGATAAGAACCTCGTTGGACGTAGAATCGCTGTTTACCAACGTACCTGTGGACGAGGCAATCGGAATGATAGCCGACAGAGTGTATCGTGATCCAGCCTGTACTCCTCTTGACATACCAGAAAATATTCTGAGGAAACTACTCCAAGCTTGTACTAAAGAGGCACCCTTCTTGAGCCCGGATGGGCACATGTATAAGCAAGTAGATGGGGTCGCCATGGGTTCTCCCCTAGGTGTCCTGTTTGCAAACTTCTACATGGGTACCATCGAGCAAAAAGTCTTAGTCGACATGAACTTGAAACCGGCAATATACTGCAGGTATGTTGATGACATTTTTACACAGGTACCTGATGTCAGACATCTGCAGGAGCTGAAGGAGGCATTTGAGCAGAGTTCCGTGCTGCGTTTCACTTACGAGATGGAAAAGGATGGGAAGCTGCCCTTTCTAGATGTAACAGTCATGGAAAAGGGCGGAGGTTTCCACACTGCAGTCTACACTAAGGAAACAAACATAGGAATGTGCCTAAATGCCAACAGCGACTGCCCAGACAGGTACAAGAGGAGTGTTGTTAACGCATATGTCGACCGTGCTCTCAGCCACAGCTCAGAATGGAAGCAAGTCGACGAAGAACTCTGTAGGGTAAGGCAGGTCCTAGTCAATAACGGCTTCTCCAATGGTTTCGTCGAAGACATCATAAGAAGGAAAGTGAAAAGCCATGCAACCTCTGAAGAGACAACTAACACAACACCTATACCCCCTATTAGACTATTTTACAGGAACTTCTTTTCCACAGGTCATAAAACGGAGGAAAGGGTCCTGAAAGATATTGTTAATAGAAACGTTATCCCTACAGACAAAAATCAGAGGATACAACTGACGATTTACTATAAAACCAGAAAAACGGCCAGCCTACTCATGAGAAACTCTCCAGACACAAAACAGAACGCTTTAAAAGAGACTAACGTCGTCTATGCCTTCAAATGCCCTCTTGGGGACTGTAAGCTCCAAAAAACCCAGTATATAGGCAAGACAACAACATCTCTTTTTAGGCGTTTAACGATGCATAGGCAACAGGGCTCCATTAAGGAACATATAATCTCTTCCCACAACCAAACCATCGCCAGAGAAATCCTAGTAAATAACACAGAAATCATCGATAGATACAGCGATAGCAGGCGGCTTGACGTTTGCGAGGCACTACACATCAAGAAGTCAACACCAGCAATCAACAGCCAATTATTGTACAACTATATTCTACCCACCTCAAGACTCCGCTCCAATATAGAAGCATCAAGAAATATGGACCAATAGGCTTTCTACAAACACTTCTATTCAATATCCATTGTTTCGTGTTCTGTCTTGTGTTGATGAAATTAATACCCTATTAATACTCTTGTTCTGTCTTGTGTTGATGAAATTAATACCCTATTAATGCCACATCTTGTTCTGTCTTGTGTTAATGCCACATCACCCCTTCCACCTCACTCAAATGTAGATATAAAATCGGAGATGCGTAAGTTCTATTCAGTTGTGTATTTGTGAACTAAAGTCTTTGAAAATGTAATAAGTTTTACGAAACGCGCTCGTGTCGCGTCAGACTAGAAATAAAAATGAATTTTGGTGAATTGATTTTTGATTTACCTCCAACAGTGAAAAGAAATGTACGAAAGATTGAGAAAATTCGTGTTAGAATTATTAATCTTACTTTTTCGGTCATATTTAATAATATATGTCTACAGGAAAGACTGCTACCAAAATATACTAATATTAAAACGCACGACCCAGCAGCAAGGAATCAAGCCTTCACGATAAAATATCGCCAGGATCTGATTCGTGATCAGATATACAAGGCAGAGAATGAAATCAAAGACAACAAAACGCAACTACTTCATGCTACAAACGAGTGGAGAAATAGCAACATCGACGATAGTATCCGTACCCGCATTGAACAACACCTTGACATCCTCACAGACCAACATCACCTCAGCACTGAAACAAAGATTATCAAGAAACTAACAACATTATATGGAGGACCTATGGCAATTCCACGACCAAGAGATGGCTTCCTGAACCTTGCAGGAATTAACCTCACTGAGGACCAAGTCACTCTCCTAAATCTGGGCATAAACTGTCATGTTATGTCCAGACCGAGTGAGATGGCCCGGAAAGTAGAGTTGGAAATTCTGTTGGACGACATATTCGACCTCGAGACACAAAAGAAGGTCACTACCAAAGATACCTTACAAGCAGAACTTATTGCAGAAGGAGGAAAGAATCGAGGCAACTACAGAAGCACCATACTGTCCCCCGAGCTTAAAGCGGCAGCTAAAAGCCTTCGTGAGAACAAGGAGATAGTTGTCAGGAGAGGTGACAAGTCGCCTATATATGTCATTCTTAAAAAAGACGAATATCTGGCGAAAATGAACATCATACTCTCTGACCAAACTAAGTTCCAAAGGGTAACGAAGGACACTACAGCCGAATTAAAAGCAAAGGTCAACAAACTGATCGAAACTGTGAACGCCAAGAAATCCGGACTCCACCTGCCAAAGATCATTGGGGAATATAAACCTGGATATGCGTTTGGAAATGTCAAGACGCACAAGCCTGGAAACCCACTTCGGCCAATCATTAGCCAGATACCCACACCCACGTACAGACTGGCGAAGCGACTCAACGGCCTGCTGACTCCTTATGTTCCTTGCGCCTTCAGCCTGAAGTCTCCAAAGGAATTTGTTGACTTACTGCGGGGCACACGGGCCACAGGGATAAGAACCTCGTTGGACGTAGAATCGCTGTTTACCAACGTACCTGTGGACGAGGCAATCGGAATGATAGCCGACAGAGTGTATCGTGATCCAGCCTGTACTCCTCTTGACATACCAGAAAATATTCTGAGGAAACTACTCCAAGCTTGTACTAAAGAGGCACCCTTCTTGAGCCCGGATGGGCACATGTATAAGCAAGTAGATGGGGTCGCCATGGGTTCTCCCCTAGGTGTCCTGTTTGCAAACTTCTACATGGGTACCATCGAGCAAAAAGTCTTAGTCGACATGAACTTGAAACCGGCAATATACTGCAGGTATGTTGATGACATTTTTACACAGGTACCTGATGTCAGACATCTGCAGGAGCTGAAGGAGGCATTTGAGCAGAGTTCCGTGCTGTGTTTCACTTACGAGATGGAAAAGGATGGGAAGCTGCCCTTTCTAGATGTAACAGTCATGGAAAAGGGCGGAGGTTTCCACACTGCAGTCTACACTAAGGAAACAAACATAGGAATGTGCCTAAATGCCAACAGCGACTGCCCAGACAGGTACAAGAGGAGTGTTGTTAACGCATATGTCGACCGTGCTCTCAGCCACAGCTCAGAATGGAAGCAAGTCGACGAAGAACTCTGTAGGGTAAGGCAGGTCCTAGTCAATAACGGCTTCTCCAATGGTTTCGTCGAAGACATCATAAGAAGGAAAGTGAAAAGCCATGCAACCTCTGAAGAGACAACTAACACAACACCTATACCCCCTATTAGACTATTTTACAGGAACTTCTTTTCCACAGGTCATAAAACGGAGGAAAGGGTCCTGAAAGATATTGTTAATAGAAACGTTATCCCTACAGACAAAAATCAGAGGATACAACTGACGATTTACTATAAAACCAGAAAAACGGCCAGCCTACTCATGAGAAACTCTCCAGACACAAAACAGAACGCTTTAAAAGAGACTAACGTCGTCTATGCCTTCAAATGCCCTCTTGGGGACTGTAAGCTCCAAAAAACCCAGTATATAGGCAAGCAACCCGTTCTCACACAAGACAGCACATATATGACTTAATGCTTAAAGTCAATATGTTGAATATGAATTAGTAAATATGTGATATATTCCCAGTTACTTTTTTTACCAAGGCCCAAACTCTTTCTCACGTACCAATTTACGTGTCACAGTACCCGTCCGTCAACATAGATAGCAGAATATTCGTGATTGGTTCAATTATAAGGAAAATTGTAGTTTTCAGGTCCCACATGGGTTGTGAAATTTACCTACTGTTGTCCATGCTCTTATAATATTACAGATCAGCTATATCCTATTGAAGGCTCGTAGTTTTGTTTTGAGAAATATTAGTTGTTCTTAGTAAATTATAATAAGCACTATAAATTATTACATAGAATAACAGTGCTTCACCAATCAATATTATATACCATAGTTTGGCTTTAAAAATCTTTAAAGAATGTTTTGTAGGAACGCTAACAGAAAACGATGTTACATTTGAATGTCTATGGGGTAAACTACTGCAAACAGGACGGTATTGTGTCTACTATACCAACTATAGCTAGGATGGGTATATTGTCACCTACCGCCTGTTAGGTGGGAAAGGGGTCCAATACCACCCACAGGATGGGTATGAGGGTCACATCCACCCACAGGATGAGTATGGGGATCACATCCACCCACAGGAAGGGTATGGGGTCCAATACCACCCACAGGATGAGTATGGCGTCCACTACAACCCACAGGATGGGTATGGGGCTCCAACCACCCATAGAATGGGTATGGGGCTCCAACCACAAATAAAATGGGTATAGGGTCCAATAATACCCACTGGATGTTTAAGGCGTCCATTGCCGCGCGTCGAGCTCGAAAACCGCAGCATTCATCTCAGAACCATGCCTATTTCACACAGATTCCTTAATAAACGTAAGAGTTTTATATGTCACAAGAAAGATAGAAATATAAGCTTCATTCTAAATACCTTACCATGGGCATATTTAAATTTAAAGCGAAGATACGTGTACTTTTATAATAGCCGAGCTTTAACCCCGGACAGATTGATCGACCGAGCAACTCTCTCTCAGAACAATGTTTATTTCACGTGAATTCGTTAATAAACATATATGTTTTATATGTCTCAAGAAAGGCAGACATATAAGCTTCACTTTAAACACTTTACTATAGACATATTTAAAGTTCTAATGAAGATACATGTATTTTAATAATTACGGAGCTCCCACCCCGTACAGACTGAACGACAGAGCAACTCTCTCTCAGATCAATGTTTATTTCACGTAAATTCGTTAATAAACACAAATGTTTTATATGTCTTAAGCAAGATAGAAATAAGAGCTTCATTTTCAATACATTACAATAGACATATTTATAGCTCAAGTGAAGATACATATGTTTTTATAGTAGCGCTCAGTAGCTTGTCGGGCATGGAGTGCAGACGCCTACGCACTTGCCGATATATTGTATAATTATCAAAGATACGCTAATAAAGCCTAAAATCTTATATGCCTCCAGAAAGACCGAGATATAAACATTATTATGATTTCACCAAATGAAATATATCATGTTCGAGAACAAAGATATATCAATTTTAAATTAAGTTTCGACTCTTGCTCGGGCGAGAGAGAGGGAGCGACTCTCGCCCCATCTATTGGAGATTCTGTCCACTAAAGACCCAAAGCTACTCAAACCCTCCTAGCATTATTTAAGTAATGAAGTAGTATGGTATATTTACTATAATGTGGGTGCTGAATGCAGAACATGAGAAAACATATATTTACTCCAAACTAATATAATTTCATTATGAAATAAGTAAATAAGTAGCATCAAAGGAAGTCGACGGTCCAAGCGTCAATGTTGTGGAACGACTTATCCAAGATATATCGTTGTTTGGAAAGTGTTTGTTGGCATATCCAGTTGTCGCACTTCTCTGCACAAATTATCACAAATTTAAATTATAATGTTAACAAGTAGAATACGTATTTTTAATAAAATCTAACATAGCTAGCCAGAAAACATTTAACATTTATTAAAAAAATATATGTTTGGAAGTTAAATCGACTTCATAGGACAATAGTGTTGTTATATATACTCGTTATTCGTTGACATGCGTTCGCTACTTAAACTACCATGTACTGTACTTATGTGAAATCTCCCATGTCTCTTCGCTCATCTCACCGAACCCTACAGGCTCTGTGATATATTGCTTAATTAATTGAGATTCACAAATAAAGCTTATAATTGTATATGTTATCAAAAAGGCAGAGCTTATTTTAGTTCATTTATTATGCACCCCATACCCATCCTATGGGCGATAGTGGAGTGTTACAGAGGCGCATAATGGGCTCAGGGAATGAGCCCCACAATTCATATAGCCAAGGAAGTTATAATCTTGATAAGCTAGTTACAAAAGTCAATGCACATTGTCACATCAACAATGGGCTCGAGACCGACCACAAGTACAGTTTATAATTTAAGCAACTGACATATATGGAGGGCTAGTGTCACAATTGATTTGTTTATCCTACACATAACCCCCTCTCCCCCATCCAATGGGAAGCGGTGGATAGGTTACAATCAAGTCGTTTTTTGCGTTTTATTCAGAGATTAGATCTTATTGGGTGAGGAAAGATATTCATATTTTAAAGAAGGCTTCTTGGCTGATGCTCTCCATTGATGGAAAATATACAACCTTTTGAAAATCAATGTTAGTTTGATCTAGATATTGTAATTAACGAAAGTATTTATGTCATCTGAAAGGTAGAAATATAGGCTACATCTAAAATCCTTTGTCATAAATATAACTGAAGTGAAAACGAAGATATATGCGTTTTGATAGTTACTTGATGGCTAGCTCTGAGAGTGTGAAGCCCTGCACAGCAGCCAATAAATTGTATAATTAGTTGCCATATATTTTAATTAATCTTAAAAATCTATATGTCAGAAGAAAGGAAGATGTAGCCGTTAATGTGACAACATTTAAAAATATATATATCTTAAGTTAAATAAATAATATCACCTTATCGCCGGTGTCCGGACACATAAAAATTACCTAGGTATCAGTATCCAGCCAGGCGGGGATCACAGGCTGCACAATACTGATAAATTATGTAATGCACTACTTGTGGTCCATCTCGAACCCATTTATGATGTGACGACTTATAGTGAATTTTGTAACTAGCTCATCAAGATTGTAACTTGCTTAGCTAAATGATTTGTGGGGTTCGGTCCATTCATTTTCTTTCTTTATTATGCACCCCATAATACACATCCCGTGGGCGGTGGTGTAAAGGATTACAGAGGCACATAATCGGTTCAGGAACTGAACCCTCTAGTTCGTTTAGCTAAGCAAATAACAATCTTTTGACGCTAGTTACAAAATTATTAATGTACACATACTTATGCATACATGTACATATTCATACGTATACATATATACATACACATACATATTTAATCACCACCACAAATACACACATCAGTAATCTTTTGTGTCACAAGTGATTCAACAAGAGGCTCACAACAGTCACTATACAAGGCACTTTACATTTATGAGGAGTCGCACAGTTACTAGTCATGCTGCACACCCACCCAACTGGGCGGCAGCTTTACAGTCATGTGCTCCACACCCACCCAACTGGGCGGCAGCTTTACAGTCATGTGCTCCACACCCACCCAACTGGGCGGCAGCTTTACAGTCATGAGCTCCACACCCACCCAACTGGGCGGCAGCTTTACAGTCATGTACTCCACACCCACCCAACTGGGCGGCAGCTTTACAGTCATGTGCTCCACACCCACCCAACTGGGCGGCAGCTTTACAGTCATGTGCTCCACACCCAGCCAACTGGGCGGCAGCTTTACAGTCATGTGCTCCACACCCACCCAACTGGGCGGCAGCTTTACAGTCATGTGCTCCACACCCACCCAACTGGGCGGCAGCTTTACAGTCATGTGTATGCATTACCTACAGTAAGCAAATTTTGGATACTTCGCTAAGATTTCGGGCAGCACATCATTATGAATGAAGTACTTACACATTTCATGGACACTATTGATGTTGTTATCTTTAAATTCCGCTATTTTTCACATTCCATTATATAATGACTCAAAGTATGCGAATAGTTCTGCTGACAGAGTTTACATTTAGTCAAATCTACATCATCAGATGTTACAAACTTCCAGAGGTACTTGTAGCTGAGCCTAAACCTAGCAGTGGTAACATCTAGAAGTCTGCTAACATTATTGGATGACCCATAGACGAGCGATTCATCAAAGTTTATACAATATTGTGAAATTGAGAGTCAGTGTAGTAACATAAATTGGTAAATAATAAATATTGTAAGTTAAGAATCTGATGCATGTGTGTGTGTTGGGGGGGGGGGGCGGGGGTTATACCCTTGGTAAGCGAGAGTGAAAAGTAACCTTAGACGTACTGCGGTCAATGTGGGGGGGGGGGGGGAAGGGGAGGGAGGGTGGGAGAGTCAAATCCACCCTCCAACATCTGGACATAGTACCACCAGCCTCCACAACACTCCATCAGCCTCCAGCTGATGCTTGTAGATGCCTCATCTAACCTCACTTATGTCACACATTAACCTACAGTTCCTGTGATATTTCAACTCCTCATCACAGTGGCGTCTCACCAATATAAACTGTATTGGATTTTGTCCCGAAATAGCTATATGCTGACTGGACGTGTATGTATGTATGTATGTATGTATGTATGTATGTATGTATGTATGTATGTATGTATGTATGTATGTATGTATGCATGTATGTATGTATGTATGTATGTATGTATGTATGTATGTATGTATGTATGTATGTATGTATGTATGTATGTATGCATGCATGTATGTATGTATGTATGTATGTATGTATGTATGTATGTATGTATGTATGTATGTATGTATGTATGTATGTATGTATGTATGTATGTATGTATGTATGCATGTATGTATGCATGTATGTATGTATGTATGTATGTATGTATGTATGTATGTATGTATGTATGTATGTATGTATGTATGTATGCATGTGGGTATGTATGTATGTATGTATGTATGTATGTATGCATGTGTGTATGTATGTATTCCCAATCACGTTAAAGACTCCCCCTCTATCATCCAGTTAAAGAGAAAAACAACTATACTAAATAATCAACTCCTTGTAACTTTAATTATGCTGACCTTCCTATCTGTATTCAGACTGAGCCTACCATCATTAGAGGTGATTATAACGCTAGACATAGGAATATTGGTAATTCGCAGTTCAGTAATCGCAACGGCAACCAACTGGTGTCACTATTAGGTAGCCACGATGATGCACAGATTGTGGGTGACCTTGAACCAACGCATATCTACGGAGGTATTCTTGATCTATGTCTCGGTGTCAACGTCTCCCACACCGTGTGCGCCTCGTCAATAGTGCCAGTTATGGCGTCTGATCATCTGGCCATATTAGCCACTGTAAGCATTGGCAGCTCTATCCTCCCTGGTGGAGTGTTCAAGCGGAAGAGGCTGGCTGTGCCCATCGATCAACGAGACAATCTTGTTGCTCATGTGTGTCAGATTGGTGCAGTTCATCTGAGCCTTCATCAGTTGAAGATTTTAACAATGAGCTCACAGGTACTATCGAGCAGTTTATAGAATCACTTGATTCATCGTCCAGGCCACGTAACCCAAATTACACTGGTCATAGCACTTATGCTTATTATAATGATTCTAAATTGCATGCACTAAAACGCACTGCCAGAATAATTGGACTAGCTTGTAGAAGGACCCGCACTGCTGAAATGCTTCGGCTCTTTCAAGCGGCTCTGGCTAAGGCCAGGGAACGTATGGTGGAGCTGAGGCAGACAGACTGGGAAACTTTTGTCCGTGGTCTCAATTCTCACACGCCACTAAGTCGGGCATGGAAGGATATCAACAAGATCAAAGGGAAAAATGCTGCAGAGATCTCGTACCCTAATCCTCTGCACAGAGCAAATGATCTTGTTGATGCTTGGGCCACGACTTCCAGCTTTGACAGTCTTCCTCTACCCTCACAGAATGAATTAAATGATAGATATACTGATAGGGCAAGGTTCCTTGACTTCATGCTTCATCAAGAGGATGACTGTGACATGCTTTTTACTGAATACAAACTAGATTCTGCTCTACATAAAGGCAAAGCTACATCACCCGGGGAGGATGGAGTTACTTACGGCATACTGCTTATGCTTCTGCTAGTTCCAAGGAATACCTTTCTTCAATTGTATAATATGAGCTATGTAACTGGGGAGCTTCCTAAGTCATGGACCAACAGTGTTATTATTCCCATTCCTAAACCTCACCAGCTGAGTGCTTTATGCCCAGTCTCCCTCACTAGTTGTCTCTATAAGTGTCTTGAGAAGATGGTTCTCAACCGTCTCCTTTACAAAATTAATAATATGTTGTCTCCCCAGATATATGGCTTTATGTATGGAAAGAGTGTACATCACTGTATTACCACATTCCTCACCCTGCATACTGATAGGTCATATATCACTTTCCTAGATCTTAAGTCAGCCTTTGACATTGCTAACCCACACGTCATTATGAGAGAACTTGCTAAAATGAATGTTGGAATGTTAATGTTAAAAATTGTTCAAACTGAAATAAATATATAACACTGTACGGTACTGTTGTGTTTAATTATGTTTTGCGATTCCTATGGAAAAGGTATTTGTGCACCAAGTACTACTAGGTCATTATGAGATATGCTGAATGTTGTCAATATACCATCTGAATACGCTTCACTTTGCGTTAATCATTGGACGTCCTAATGATTAAGGTCCCCAAAAGGACTTAATCAGACCTCAGTGGATAATTTTACTCTCCTTCTCTCTCTCTCTCTCTCTCTCTCTCTCTCTCTCTCTCTCTCTCTCTCTCTCTCTCTCTCTCTCTCTCTCTCTCTCTCTCTCTCTCTCTCTCTCTCTCTCTCTCTCTCTCTCTCTCTCTCTCTCTCTCTCTCTCTCTCTCTCTCTCTCTCAGAGCATCCCCTTATGTGTTGTATGTGGGTGCTGAAGTTCAGTCTCTTGTCTATGTATAGGTGAAGGAACTTTCCATAATTGTTATTGCTAATGTTTACTTGTAATACTGGGTATACATCCGGTGTTCTTACCCTCGACCGCGGCGAGGGTAAGCCGTGGCCGTATGGTCTGAAACCCACAAATATTTACAATGGGGGGTGGGGGGGGGGATAACATTTCCTCTTCAAGCACGCGCACACAAATGAACTATGTTACTTAACTGGAAGCACTCGTACAACATAATTTACACGATTTCTCAGGATAATTATACTTCTTACCAGCATATATACAGTATAGTACCTAGGAGGTTCTCTTCAATGATATCTAAGATAATTAAATGAACCCAAGCAAACCACTGTGGAAATGTGCAGGACAAACATATCAATTGTGACACTAGCTCTCCACTTATGGCATTTGCTTAATTTAGAAACTGTACTTGTGGTCGATCTCGAACCCATGTTGTTGATGTGACGATGTGTTATGAATTTTGTGGCTAGCTCCTCAAGATTGCAACTTGCTTAGATAAATAAATTGTGTGTTCAGTCCCTGAACCCATTATGTGATAAATTAACTAAACTAAAAACTATAGTCTGGCGACGAAGCCTGAACTGCATAATGTAAATAGGGATTAACCAGAAAAAGATATAGGTGAAGAATAACATCAGGTAACTGCGTTAATTACAATATTAGATCAAACTAACATTGATTTTCAAAAGGTTGTATATTTTCCATCAATGGAGAGCATCAGCCAAGAAGCCTTCTTTAAAATATGAATATCTTTCCTCACCCAATAAGATCTAATCTCTGAATAAAACGCAAAAAACGACTTGATTGTAACCTATCCACCACTTCCCATTGGATGGGGGAGAGGGGGTTATGTGTAGGATAAACAAATCAATTGTGACACTAGCCCTCCATATATGTCAGTTGCTTAAATTATAAACTGTACTTGTGGTCGGTCTCGAGCCCATTGTTGATGTGACAATGTGCATTGACTTTTGTAACTAGCTTATCAAGATTATAACTTCCTTGGCTATATGAATTGTGGGGCTCATTCCCTGAGCCCATTATGCGCCTCTGTAACACTCCACTATCGCCCATAGGATGGGTATGGGGTGCATAATAAATGAACTAAAATAAGCTCTGCCTTTTTGATAACATATACAATTATAAGCTTTATTTGTGAATCTCAATTAATTAAGCAATATATCACAGAGCCTGTAGGGTTCGGTGAGATGAGCGAAGAGACATGGGAGATTTCACATAAGTACAGTACATGGTAGTTTAAGTAGCGAACGCATGTCAACGAATAACGAGTATATATAACAACACTATTGTCCTATGAAGTCGATTTAACTTCCAAACATATATTTTTTTAATAAATGTTAAATGTTTTCTGGCTAGCTATGTTAGATTTTATTAAAAATACGTATTCTACTTGTTAACATTATAATTTAAATTTGTGATAATTTGTGCAGAGAAGTGCGACAACTGGATATGCCAACAAACACTTTCCAAACAACGATATATCTTGGATAAGTCGTTCCACAACATTGACGCTTGGACCGTCGACTTCCTTTGATGCTACTTATTTCATAATGAAATTATATTAGTTTGGAGTAAATATATGTTTTCTCATGTTCTGCATTCAGCACCCACATTATTGTAAATATACCATATTACTTCATTACTTAAATAATGCTAGGAGGGTTTGAGTAGCTTTGGGTCTTTAGTGGACAGAATCTCCAATAGATGGGGCGAGAGTCGCTCCCTCTCTCTCGCCCGAGCAAGAGTCGAAACTTAATTTAAAATTGATATATCTTTGTTCTCGAACATGATATATTTCATTTGGTGAAATCATAATAATGTTCATATCTCGGTCTTTCTGGAGGCATATAAGATTTTAGGCTTTATTAGCGTATCTTTGATAATTATACAATATATCGGCAAGTGCGTAGGCGTCTGCACTCCATGCCCGACAAGCTACTGAGCGCTACTATAAAAACATATGTATCTTCACTTGAGCTATAAATATGTCTATTGTAATATATTGAAAATGAAGCTCTTATTTCTATCTTGCTTAAGACATATAAAACATTTGTGTTTATTAACGAATTTACGTGAAATAAACATTGATCTGAGAGAGAGTTGCTCTGTCGTTCAGTCTGTACGGGGTGGGAGCTCCGTAATTATTAAAATACATGTATCTTCATTAGAACTTTAAATATGTCTATGGTAAAGTGTTTAAAGTGAAGCTTATATGTCTGCCTTTCTTGAGACATATAAAACATATATGTTTATTAACGAATTCACGTGAAATAAACATTGTTCTGAGAGAGAGTTGCTCGGTCGATCAATCTGTCCGGGGTTAAAGCTCGGCTATTATAAAAGTACACGTATCTTCGCTTTAAATTTAAATATGCCCATGGTAAGGTATTTAGAATGAAGCTTATATTTCTATCTTTCTTGTGACATATAAAACTCTTACGTTTATTAAGGAATCTGTGTGAAATAGGCATGGTTCTGAGATGAATGCTGCGGTTTTCGAGCTCGACGCGCGGCATTGGACGCCTTAAACATCCAGTGGGTATTATTGGACCCTATACCCATTTTATTTGTGGTTGGAGCCCCATACCCATTCTATGGGTGGTTGGAGCCCCATACCCATCCTGTGGGTTGTAGTGGACGCCATACTCATCCTGTGGGTGGTATTGGACCCCATACCCTTCCTGTGGGTGGATGTGATCCCATACTCATCCTGTGGGTGGATGTGACCCTCATACCCATCCTGTGGGTGGTATTGGATCCCTTTCCCACCTAACAGGCGGTAGGTGACAATATACCCATCCTAGCTATAGTTGGTATAGTAGACACAATACCGTCCTGTTTGCAGTAGTTTACCCCATAGACATTCAAATGTAACATCGTTTTCTGTTAGCGTTCCTACAAAACATTCTTTAAAGATTTTTAAAGCCAAACTATGGTATATAATATTGATTGGTGAAGCACTGTTATTCTATGTAATAATTTATAGTGCTTATTATAATTTACTAAGAACAACTAATATTTCTCAAAACAAAACTACGAGCCTTCAATAGGATATAGCTGATCTGTAATATTATAAGAGCATGGACAACAGTAGGTAAATTTCACAACCCATGTGGGACCTGAAAACTACAATTTTCCTTATAATTGAACCAATCACGAATATTCTGCTATCTATGTTGACGGACGGGTACTGTGACACGTAAATTGGTACGTGAGGAAGAGTTTGGGCCTTGGTAAAAAAAGTAACTGGGAATATATCACATATTTACTAATTCATATTCAACATATTGACTTTAAGCATTAAGTCATATATGTGCTGTCTTGTGTGAGAACGGGTTGAGGCAAGACAACAACATCTCTTTCTAGGCGTTTAACGATGCATAAGCAACAGGGCTCCATTAAGGAACATATAATCTCTTCCCACAACCAAACCATCGCCAGAGAAATCCTAGTAAACAACACAGAAATCATCGATAGATACAGCGATAGCAGGCGGCTTGACGTTTGCGAGGCACTACACATCAAGAAGTCAACACCAGCAATCAACAGCCAATTATTGCACAACTATATTCTACCCACCTCAAGACTCCGCTCCAATATAGAAGCATCAAGAAATATGGACCAATAGGCTTTCTACAAACACTTCTATTCAATATCCATTGTTTCGTGTTCTGTCTTGTGTTGATGAAATTAATACCCTATTAATACTCTTGTTCTGTCTTGTGTTGATGAAATTAATACCCTATTAATACCACATCTTGTTCTGTCTTGTGTTAATGCCACATCACCCCTTCCACCTCACTCAAATGTAGATATAAAATCGGAGATGCGTAAGTTCTATTCAGTTGTGTATTTGTGAACTAAAGTCTTTGAAAATGTAATAAGTTTTACGAAACGCGCTCGTGTCGCGTCAGACTAGAAATAAAAATGGATTTTGGAGAATTGATTTTTGATTTACCTCCAACAGTGAAACGAAATGTACGAAAGATTGAGAAAATTCGTGTTAGAATTATTAATCTTACTTTTTCGGTCATATTTAATAATATATATATATATATATATATATATATATATATATATATATATATATATATATATATATATATATATATATATATATATATATATATATATATATATATATATATATATATATATATATATATATATATATATATATATATATACATACACAATATGTGCATCAAAAGCTTGTCTACGTTATATATATTTCACAGCGCCATAATTTCATTTAGTGTCATGACAAGAGGACAATGCAAGGAACAACAGTGAAATGGAAATTACACAGTATACATGTGACCAATACATCCGAGACCTAAATGTATACATTCTCCATCATGGTTCACATAATACTTCCTATACAACATTTATGTAGCATTTCATACAATAAGCATACAAGAAGATTTTCAAGCTACGTGACATTAGGCTACTGCTATACACTAGACATCTAATATATCAATCCACAATTACATGGCATGCAACTTTGATACAGAAATATAATATAGTAGGTTATGATGACATACATTGTCAATACACAAAATATAATCATTCACCGTCAAAAGAAGATTAGCTAGTAATTACAATATTCGTGATACTAGGCTAATCAGCCATGATATCACTATATAGTTTGAGGACATCATACACCAGCCTCAGTATGATTATTATTTATTTTAATATTTATTATCTTTTATAATTATTTTTTCAAAGAATAATCACTAAATTATCACTATGAACAGGTTCATCCTAATTCTTGAACACGAAAAATTACATAAATTATTTTTTGGAATCCAATATTTACAAAAAACTTCCCTTTTCCCTAAAATGTAAAAAGGTAAGTAGCATCAAGAGAAGGGTGATGTAAACCCGAGTATCGTGACCGGTCGCCGTAGACCACAAAAATACGTCAGAGGTACAGTTTACAGTTTTCCTCAAACCTTCCAGCAAGATATTTTTATTTTCAAAGTTTACATCAGAGTTTTACCCTCTCTGCTCTGTTTAACTCTTCCTTGTGAGGCTGTTGGTTACTGTGGGAGAGTGTGAGGTACTGTGGGAGGGTGTGAGGTACTGTGGGAGAGTGTGAGGTACTGTGGGAGAGTGTGAGGTACTGTGGGAGAGTGTGAGGTACTGTGGGAGAGTGTGAGGTACTGTGGGAGAGTGGGAGGTACGCTGAGAGTGTGTGAGGTACTGTGGGAGTGTGAGGTACTGTGGGAGAGTGTGAGGTACTGTGGGAGGTACGCTGAGAGAGTGAGGTACTGTGGGAGAGTGTGAGGTACTGTGGGAGAGTGTGAGGTACTGTGGGAGAGTGGGAGGGTGGGAGGTACTGTGGGAGAGTGTGAGGTACTGTGGGAGGGTGGGAGGTACGCTGAGAGAGTGTGAGGTACTGTGGGAGAGTGTGAGGTACTGTGGGAGGGTGGGAGGTACTGTGGGAGAGTGTGAGGTACTGTGGGAGAGTGTGAGGTACTGTGGGAGGGTGGGAGGTACTGTGGGAGAGTGTGAGGTACTGTGGGAGTGTGTGAGGTACTGTGGGAGAGTGGGAGAGTGTGAGGTACTGTGGGAGAGTGTGAGGTACTGTGGGAGAGTGTGAGGTACTGTGGGAGAGTGTGAGGTACTGTGGGAGGGTGGGAGGTACGCTGAGAGAGTGTGAGGTACTGTGGGAGAGTGTGAGGTACTGTGGGAGAGTGGGAGGGTGTGAGGTACTGTGGGAGAGTGTGAGGTACTGTGGGAGAGTGTGAGGTACTGTGGGAGAGAGTGAGGTACTGTGGGAGGGTGGGAGGTACGCTGAGAGTGTGAGGTACTGTGGGAGAGTGTGAGGTACTGTGGGAGAGCGTGAGGTACTGTGGGAGGGTGTGAGGTACTGTGGGAGAGTGTGGGGTACTGTGAGAGAGTGTGAGGTACTGTGGGAGGGTGTGGGGTACTGTGGGAGAGTGTGAGGTACTGTGGGAGAGTGTGAGGTACTGTGGGAGGGTGTGGGGCACTGTGGGAGAGTGTGAGGTACTGTGGGAGGGTGTGAGGTACTGTGGGAGAGTGTGAGGTACTGTGGGAGAGTGTGAGGTATTGTGGGAGAGTGTGAGGTACTGTGGGAGGGTGTGAGGTACTGTGGGAGGGTGTGGGGTACTGTGGGAGGGTGTGAGGTACTGTGGGAGAGTGTGAGGTACTGTGGAGAGTGTGAGGTACTGTGGGAGGGTGTGAGGTACTGTGGGAGAGTGTGAGGTACTGTGGGAGGGTTTGGGGTACTGTGGGAGAGTGTGAGGTACTGTGGGAGAGTGTGAGGTACTGTGGGAGGGTGTGAGGTACTGTGGGAGAGTGTGAGGTACTGTGGGAGGGTGTGGGATACTGTGGGAGAGTATGAGGTACTGTGGGAGAGTGTGAGGTACTGTGGGAGGGTGTGAGGTACAGTGGGAGAGTGTGAGGTACTGTGGGAGAGTGTGGGGTACTGTGGGAGAGTGTGAGGTACTGTGGGAGGGTGTGAGGTACTGTGGGAGAGTGTGAGGTACTGTGGGAGGGTGTGGGGTACTGTGGGAGGGTGTGAGGTACTGTGGGAGAGTGTGAGGTACTGTGGGAGGGTGTGAGGTACTGTGGGAGAGTGTGAGGTACTGTGGGAGGGTGTGGGCTACTGTGGGAGAGTGTGAGGTACTGTGGGAGAGTGTGAGGTACTGTGGGAGGGTGTGAGGTACTGTGGGAGAGTGTGAGGTACTGTGGGAGGGTGTGAGGTACAGTGGGAGAGTGTGAGGTACTGTGGGAGAGTGTAGGGTACTGTGGGAGAGTGTGATGTACTGTGGGAGAGTGTGAGGTACTGTGGGAGAGTGTGAGGTACTGTGGGAGAGTGTGAGGTACTGTGGGAGAGTGTGAGGTACTGTGGGAGGGTGTGGGGTACTGTGGGAGAGTGTGAGGTACTGTGGGAGAGTGTGAGGTACTGTGGGAGGGTGTGAGGTACTGTGGGAGAGTGTGAGGTACTGTGGGAGAGTGTGGGGTACTGTGGGAGGGTGTGAGGTACTGTGGGAAAGTGTGAGGTACTGTGGGAGAGTGTGGGGTACTGTGGGAGAGTGTGAGGTACTGTGGGAGAGTGTGGGGTACTGTGGGAGGGTGTGAGGTACTGTGGGAGAGTGTGAGGTACTGTGGGAGAGTGTGAGGTACTGTGGGAGAGCGTGAGGTTCTGTGGGAGAGTGTGAGGTACTGTGGGAGTGTGTGAGGTACTGTGGGAGAGTGTGAGGTACTGTGGGAGGGTGGGAGGTACTGTGGGAGAGTGGGAGGGTGTGAGGTACTGTGGGAGAGTGTGAGGTACTGTGGGAGGGTGGGAGGTACTGTGGGAGAGTGTGAGGTACTGTGGGAGAGTGTGAGGTACTGTGGGAGAGTGTGAGGTTCTGTGGGAGAGTGTGAGGTACTGTGGGAGGGTGTGAGGTACTGTGGGAGAGTGGGAGGGTGTGAGGTACTGTGGGAGAGTGGGAGGGTGTGAGGTACTGTGGGAGGGTGTGAGGTACTGTGGGAGAGTGTGAGGTACAGTGGGAGAGTGTGAGGTACTGTGGGAGAGTGTGAGGTACAGTGGGAGAGGGTGAGGTACAGTGGGAGAGTGTGAGGTACTGTGGGAGGGTGTGAGGTACAGTGGGAGAGTGTGAGGTACTGTGTGAGGTACTCTGGGATAAAGTTTGGGACTGTGGGAGGGTGTGAGGTACTGTGGGAGAGTGTGAGGTACTGTGGGAGAGTGTGAGGTACTGTGGGAGAGTGTGAGGTACTGTGGGAGAGTGTGAGGTACTGTGGGAGGGTGTGAGGTACAGTGGGAGGGTGTGAGGTACTGTGGGAGAGTGTGAGGTACTGTGGGAGAGTGGGAGGGTGTGAGGTACTGTGGGAGAGTGGGAGGGTGTGAGGTACTGTGGGAGGGTGTGAGGTACTGTGGGAGAGTGTGAGGTACAGTGGGAGAGTGTGAGGTACTGTGGGAGAGTGTGAGGTACAGTGGGAGAGTGTGAGGTACAGTGGAGAGTGTGAGGTACTGTGGGAGGGTGTGAGATACAGTGGGAGAGTGTGAGGTACTGTGTGAGGTACTCTGGGATAGTGTTTGGGACTGTGGGAGGGTGTGAGGTACTGTGGGAGAGTGTGAGGTACTGTGGGAGAGTGTGAGGTACTGTGGGAGAGTGTGAAGTACTGTGGGAGAGTGTGAGGTACTGTGGGAGGGTGTGAGGTACAGTGGGAGGGTGTGAGGTACTGTGGGAGAGTGTGAGGTACTGTGGGAGAGTGGGAGGGTGTGAGGTACTGTGGGAGGGTGTGAGGTACAGTGGGAGGGTGTGAGGTACTGTGGGAGAGTGTGAGGTACTGTGGGAGAGTTGGAGGGTGTGAGGTACAGTGGGAGAGTGTGAGGTACTGTGGGAGAGTGTGAGGTACAGTGGGAGAGTGTGAGGTACTGTGTGAGGTACTCTGGGATAGTGTTTGGGACTGTGGGAGGGTGTGAGGTACTGTGGGAGAGTGTGAGGTACTGTGGGAGAGTGTGAGGTACTGTGGGAGAGTGTGAGGTACTGTGGGAGAGTGTGAGGTACTGTGGGAGGGTAAGAGGTACAGTGGGAGGGTGTGAGGTACTGTGGGAGAGTGTGAGGTACTGTGGGAGAGTGGGAGGGTGTGAGGTACTGTGGGAGGGTGTGAGGTACTGTGGGAGGGTGTGAGGTACTGTGGGAGAGTGTGAGGTACTGTGGGAGAGTGGGAGGGTGTGAGGTACTGTGGGAGAGTGTGAGGTACAGTGGGAGAGTGTGAGGTACTGTGGGAGGGTGTGAGGTACTGTGGGAGGGTGTGGGGTACTGTGGGAGGGTGTGAGGTACTGTGGGAGAGTGTGAGGTACTGTGGAGAGTGTGAGGTACTGTGGGAGGGTGTGAGGTACTGTGGGAGAGTGTGAGGTACTGTGGGAGGGTGTGAGGTACTGTGGGAGAGTGTGAGGTACTGTGGGAGGGTGTGGGGTACTGTGGGAGAGTGTGAGGTACTGTGGGAGAGTGTGAGGTACTGTGGGAGGGTGTGAGGTACTGTGGGAGAGTGTGAGGTACTGTGGGAGGGTGTGAGGTACAGTGGGAGAGTGTGAGGTACTGTGGGAGAGTGTAGGGTACTGTGGGAGAGTGTGAGGTACTGTGGGAGAGTGTGAGGTACTGTGGGAGAGTGTGAGGTACTGTGGGAGAGTGTGAGGTACTGTGGGAGAGTGTGAGGTACTGTGGGAGGGTGTGGGGTACTGTGGGAGAGTGTGAGGTACTGTGGGAGAGTGTGAGGTACTGTGGGAGGGTGTGAGGTACTGTGGGAGAGTGTGAGGTACTGTGGGAGAGTGTGGGGTACTGTGGGAGGGTGTGAGGTACTGTGGGAAAGTGTGAGGTACTGTGGGAGAGTGTGGGGTACTGTGGGAGAGTGTGAGGTACTGTGGGAGAGTGTGGGGTACTGTGGGAGGGTGTGAGGTACTGTGGGAGAGTGTGAGGTACTGTGGGAGAGTGTGAGGTACTGTGGGAGAGTGTGAGGTTCTGTGGGAGAGTGTGAGGTACTGTGGGAGTGTGTGAGGTACTGTGGGAGAGTGTGAGGTACTGTGGGAGGGTGGGAGGTACTGTGGGAGAGTGGGAGGGTGTGAGGTACTGTGGGAGAGTGGGAGGGTGTGAGGTACTGTGGGAGGGTGGGAGGTACTGTGGGAGAGTGTGAGGTACTGTGGGAGAGTGTGAGGTACTGTGGGAGAGTGTGAGGTTCTGTGGGAGAGAGTGAGGTACTGTGGGAGGGTGTGAGGTACTGTGGGAGAGTGGGAGGGTGTGAGGTACTGTGGGAGAGTGGGAGGGTGTGAGGTACTGTGGGAGGGTGTGAGGTACTGTGGGAGAGTGTGAGGTACAGTGGGAGAGTGTGAGGTACTGTGGGAGAGTGTGAGGTACAGTGGGAGAGTGTGAGGTACAGTGGGAGAGTGTGAGGTACTGTGGGAGGGTGTGAGGTACAGTGGGAGAGTGTGAGGTACTGTGTGAGGTACTCTGGGAGAGTGTTTGGGACTGTGGGAGGGTGTGAGGTACTGTGGGAGAGTGTGAGGTACTGTGGGAGAGTGTGAGGTACTGTGGGAGAGTGTGAGGTACTGTGGGAGAGTGTGAGGTACTGTGGGAGGGTGTGAGGTACAGTGGGAGGGTGTGAGGTACTGTGGGAGAGTGTGAGGTACTGTGGGAGAGTGGGAGGGTGTGAGGTACTGTGGGAGGGTGTGAGGTACAGTGGGAGGGTGTGAGGTACTGTGGGAGAGAGTGAGGTACTGTGGGAGAGTTGGAGGGTGTGAGGTACAGTGGGAGAGTGTGAGGTACTGTGGGAGAGTGTGAGGTACAGTGGGAGAGTGTGAGGTACTGTGTGAGGTACTCTGGGATAGTGTTTGGGACTGTGGGAGGGTGTGAGGTACTGTGGGAGAGTGTGAGGTACTGTGGGAGAGTGTGAGGTACTGTGGGAGAGTGTGAGGTACTGTGGGAGAGTGTGAGGTACTGTGGGAGGGTAAGAGGTACAGTGGGAGGGTGTGAAGTACTGTGGGAGAGTGTGAGGTACTGTGGGAGAGTGGGAGGGTGTGAGGTACTGTGGGAGGGTGTGAGGTACAGTGGGAGGGTGTGAGGTACTGTGGGAGAGTGTGAGGTACTGTGGGAGAGTGGGAGGGTGTGAGGTACTGTGGGAGAGTGTGAGGTACAGTGGGAGAGTGTGAGGTACAGTGGGAGAGTGTGAGGTACTGTGGGAAAGTGTGAGGTACAGTGGGAGAGTGTGATGTACAGTGGGAAAGTGTGAGGTACAATGGGAGAGTGTGAGGTACAGGGGGAGGGTGTGAGGTACTGTGGGAGAGTGTGAGGTACAGTGGGAGAGTGTGAGGTACAGTGGGAGGGTGTGAGGTACTGTGGGAAAGTGTGAGGTACGGTGGGAGAGTGTGAGGTACTGTGGGAAAGTGTGAGGTACAGTGGGAGAGTGTGAGGTACAGTGGGAGAGTGTGAGGTACAGTGGGAGAGTGTGAGGTACAGTGGGAGGGTGTGAGGTACTGTGGGAAAGTGTGAGGTACAGTGGGAGAGTGTGAGGTACTGTGGGAGAGTGTGAGGTACAGTGGGAGAGTGTGAGGTACAGTGGGAGGGTGTGAGGTACTGTGGGAGAGTGTGAGGTACAGTGGGAGAGTGTGAGGTACTGTGGGAAAGTGTGAGGTACTGTGGGAGAGTGTGGGGTACTGTGGGAGAGTGTGAGGTACTGTGGGAGAGTGTGAGGTACTGTGGGAGAGTGTGAGGTACTGTGGGAGAGTGTGAGGTTCTGTGGGAGAGTGTGAGGTACTGTGGGAGGGTGTGGGGTACTGTGGGAGAGTGTGAGGTACTGTGGGAGGGTGTGAGGTACTGTGGGAGAGTGTGAGGTACTGTGGGAGAGTGTGAGGTACTCTGGGAGAGTGTGGGGTACTGTGGGAGGGTGTGAGGTACTGTGGGAGAGTGGGAGGGTGTGAGGTACTGTGGGAGAGTGTGAGGTACTGTGGGAGGGTGTGAGGTACTGTGGGAGAGTGTGAGGTACTGTGGGAGAGTGTGGGGTACTGTGGGAGGGTGTGAGGTACTGTGGGAAAGTGTGAGGTACTGTGGGAGAGTGTGGGGTACTGTGGGAGAGTGTGAGGTACTGTGGGAGAGTGTGGGGTACTGTGGGAGGGTGTGAGGTACTGTGGGAGAGTGTGAGGTACTGTGGGAGGGTGGGAGGTACTGTGGGAGAGTGGGAGGTACAGTGGGAGAGTGTGAGGTACAGTGGGAGAGTGTGAGGTACTGTGGGAGAGTGTAAGGTTCTGTGGGAGAGTGTGAGGTACTGTGGGAGAGTGTGAGGTACTGTGGGAGAGTGTGAGGTACTGTGGGAGGGTGGGAGGTACTGTGGGAGAGTGGGAGGGTGTGAGGTACTGTGGGAGAGTGGGAGGGTGTGAGGTACTGTGGGAGGGTGGGAGGTACTGTGGGAGAGTGTGAGGTACTGTGGGAGAGTGTGAGGTACTGTGGGAGAGTGTGAGGTTCTGTGGGAGAGTGTGAGGTACTGTGGGAGGGTGTGAGGTACTGTGGGAGAGTGGGAGGGTGTGAGGTACTGTGGGAGAGTGGGAGGGTGTGAGGTACTGTGGGAGGGTGTGAGGTACTGTGGGAGGGTGTGAGGTACTGTGGGAGAGTGTGAGGTACAGTGGGAGAGTGTGAGGTACTGTGGGAGAGTGTGAGGTACAGTGGGAGAGTGTGAGGTACTGTGTGAGGTACTCTGGGATAGTATTTGGGACTGTGGGAGGGTGTGAGGTACTGTGGGAGGGTGTGAGGTACTGTGGGAGAGTGTGAGGTACTGTGGGAGGGTGTGGGATACTGTGGGAGAGTGTGAGGTACTGTGGGAGAGTGTGAGGTACTGTGGGAGGGTGTGAGGTACAGTGGGAGAGTGTGAGGTACTGTGGGAGAGTGTGGGGTACTGTGGGAGAGTGTGAGGTACTATGGGAGGGTGTGAGGTACTGTGGGAGAGTGTGAGGTACTGTGGGAGGGTGTGGGGTACTGTGGGAGAGTGTGAGGTACTGTGGGAGGGTTTGGGGTACTGTGGGAGAGTGTGAGGTACTGTGGGAGAGTGTGAGGTACTGTGGGAGGGTGTGAGGTACTGTGGGAGAGTGGGAGGGTGTGAGGTACTGTGGGAGGGTGTGAGGTACAGTGGGAGGGTGTGAGGTACTGTGGGAGAGTGTGAGGTACTGTGGGAGAGTGGGAGGGTGTGAGGTACTGTGGGAGAGTGTGAGGTACAGTGGGAGAGTGTGAGGTACTGTGGGAGGGTGTGAGGTACTGTGGGAGGGTGTGGGGTACTGTGGGGGGGTGTGAGGTACTGTGGGAGAGTGTGAGGTACTGTGGGAGAGTGGGAGGGTGTGAGGTACTGTGGGAGGGTGTGAGGTACAGTGGGAGGGTGTGAGGTACTGTGGGAGAGTGTGAGGTACTGTGGGAGAGTGGGAGGGTGTGAGGTACTGTGGGAGAGTGTGAGGTACAGTGGGAGAGTGTGAGGTACTGTGGGAGGGTGTGAGGTACTGTGGGAGGGTGTGAGGTACTGTGGGAGGGTTTGGGGTACTGTGGGAGAGTGTGAGGTACTGTGGGAGAGTGTGAGGTACTGTGGGAGGGTGTGAGGTACTGTGGGAGAGTGTGAGGTACTGTGGGAGGGTGTGGGATACTGTGGGAGAGTGTGAGGTACTGTGGGAGAGTGTGAGGTACTGTGGGAGGGTGTGAGGTACAGTGGGAGAGTGTGAGGTACTGTGGGAGAGAGTGGGGTACTGTGGGAGAGTGTGAGGTACTATGGGAGGGTGTGAGGTACTGTGGGAGAGTGTGAGGTACTGTGGGAGGGTGTGGGGTACTGTGGGAGGGTGTGAGGTACTGTGGGAGAGTGTGAGGTACTGTGGGAGGGTGTGAGGTACTGTGGGAGAGTGTGAGGTACTGTGGGAGGGTGTGGGGTACTGTGGGAGAGTGTGAGGTACTGTGGGAGAGTGTTAGGTACTGTGGGAGGGTGTGAGGTACTGTGGGAGAGTGTGAGGTACTGTGGGAGGGTGTGAGGTACAGTGGGAGAGTGTGAGGTACTGTGGGAGAGTGTAGGGTACTGTGGGAGAGTGTGAGGTACTGTGGGAGAGTGTGAGGTACTGTGGGAGAGTGTGAGGTACTGTGGGAGAGTGTGAGGTACTGTGGGAGAGTGTGAGGTACTGTGGGAGGGTGTGGGGTACTGTGGGAGAGTGTGAGGTACTGTGGGAGAGTGTGAGGTACTGTGGGAGGGTGTGAGGTACTGTGGGAGAGTGTGAGGTACTGTGGGAGAGTGTGGGGTACTGTGGGAGGGTGTGAGGTACTGTGGGAGAGTGTGAGGTACTGTGGGAGAGTGTGGGGTACTGTGGGAGAGTGTGAGGTACTGTGGGAGAGTGTGGGGTACTGTGGGAGGGTGTGAGGTACTGTGGGAGAGTGTGAGGTACTGTGGGAGAGTGTGAGGTACTGTGGGAGAGTGTGAGGTTCTGTGGGAGAGTGTGAGGTACTGTGGGAGTGTGTGAGGTACTGTGGGAGAGTGTGAGGTACTGTGGGAGGGTGGGAGGTACTGTGGGAGAGTGGGAGGGTGTGAGGTACTGTGGGAGAGTGGGAGGGTGTGAGGTACTGTGGGAGGGTGGGAGGTACTGTGGGAGAGTGTGAGGTACTGTGGGAGAGTGTGAGGTACTGTGGGAGAGTGTGAGGTTCTGTGGGAGAGTGTGAGGTACTGTGGGAGGGTGTGAGGTACTGTGGGAGAGTGGGAGGGTGTGAGGTACTGTGGGAGAGTGGGAGGGTGTGAGGTACTGTGGGAGGGTGTGAGGTACTGTGGGAGAGTGTGAGGTACAGTGGGAGAGTGTGAGGTACTGTGGGAGAGTGTGAGGTACAGTGGGAGAGTGTGAGGTACAGTGGGAGAGTGTGAGGTACTGTGGGAGGGTGTGAGATACAGTGGGAGAGTGTGAGGTACTGTGTGAGGTACTCTGGGATAGTGTTTGGGACTGTGGGAGGGTGTGAGGTACTGTGGGAGAGTGTGAGGTACTGTGGGAGAGTGTGAGGTACTGTGGGAGAGTGTGAAGTACTGTGGGAGAGTGTGAGGTACTGTGGGAGGGTGTGAGGTACAGTGGGAGGGTGTGAGGTACTGTGGGAGAGTGTGAGGTACTGTGGGAGAGTGGGAGGGTGTGAGGTACTGTGGGAGGGTGTGAGGTACAGTGGGAGGGTGTGAGGTACTGTGGGAGAGTGTGAGGTACTGTGGGAGAGTTGGAGGGTGTGAGGTACAGTGGAAGAGTGTGAGGTACTGTGGGAGAGTGTGAGGTACAGTGGGAGAGTGTGAGGTACTGTGTGAGGTACTCTGGGATAGTGTTTGGGACTGTGGGAGGGTGTGAGGTACTGTGGGAGAGTGTGAGGTACTGTGGGAGAGTGTGAGGTACTGTGGGAGAGTGTGAGGTACTGTGGGAGAGTGTGAGGTACTGTGGGAGGGTAAGAGGTACAGTGGGAGGGTGTGAGGTACTGTGAGAGAGTGTGAGGTACTGTGGGAGAGTGGGAGGGTGTGAGGTACTGTGGGAGGGTGTGAGGTACAGTGGGAGGGTGTGAGGTACTGTGGGAGAGTGTGAGGTACTGTGGGAGAGTGGGAGGGTGTGAGGTACTGTGGGAGAGTGTGAGGTACAGTGGGAGAGTGTGAGGTACAGTGGGAGAGTGTGAGGTACTGTGGGAAAGTGTGAGGTACAGTGGGAGAGTGTGATGTACAGTGGGAAAGTGTGAGGTACAATGGGAGAGTGTGAGGTACAGGGGGAGGGTGTGAGGTACTGTGGGAGAGTGTGAGGTACAGTGGGAGAGTGTGAGGTAAAGTGGGAGGGTGTGAGGTACTGTGGGAAAGTGTGAGGTACGGTGGGAGAGTGTGAGGTACTGTGGGAAAGTGTGAGGTACAGTGGGAGAGTGTGAGGTACAGTGGGAGAGTGTGAGGTACAGTGGGAGAGTGTGAGGTACAGTGGGAGGGTGTGAGGTACTGTGGGAAAGTGTGAGGTACAGTGGGAGAGTGTGAGGTACTGTGGGAGAGTGTGAGGTACAGTGGGAGAGTGTGAGGTACAGTGGGAGGGTGTGAGGTACTGTGGGAGAGTGTGAGGTACAGTGGGAGAATGTGAGGTACTGTGGGAAAGTGTGAGGTACTGTGGGAGAGTGTGGGGTACTGTGGGAGAGTGTGAGGTACTGTGGGAGAGTGTGAGGTACTGTGGGAGAGTGTGAGGTACTGTGGGAGAGTGTGAGGTTCTGTGGGAGAGTGTGAGGTACTGTGGGAGGGTGTGGGGTACTGTGGGAGAGTGTGAGGTACTGTGGGAGGGTGTGAGGTACTGTGGGAGAGTGTGAGGTACTGTGGGAGAGTGTGAGGTACTCTGGGAGAGTGTGGGGTACTGTGGGAGGGTGTGAGGTACTGTGGGAGAGTGGGAGGGTGTGAGGTACTGTGGGAGAGTGTGAGGTACTGTGGGAGGGTGTGAGGTACTGTGGGAGAGTGTGAGGTACTGTGGGAGAGTGTGGGGTACTGTGGGAGGGTGTGAGGTACTGTGGGAAAGTGTGAGGTACTGTGGGAGAGTGTGGGGTACTGTGGGAGAGTGTGAGGTACTGTGGGAGAGTGTGGGGTACTGTGGGAGGGTGTGAGGTACTGTGGGAGAGTGTGAGGTACTGTGGGAGGGTGGGAGGTACTGTGGGAGAGTGGGAGGTACAGTGGGAGAGTGTGAGGTACAGTGGGAGAGTGTGAGGTACTGTGGGAGAGTGTAAGGTTCTGTGGGAGAGTGTGAGGTACTGTGGGAGAGTGTGAGGTACTGTGGGAGAGTGTGAGGTACTGTGGGAGGGTGGGAGGTACTGTGGGAGAGTGGGAGGGTGTGAGGTACTGTGGGAGAGTGGGAGGGTGTGAGGGTGGGAGGTACTGTGGGAGAGTGTGAGGTACTGTGGGAGAGTGTGAGGTACTGTGGGAGAGTGTGAGGTTCTGTGGGAGAGTGTGAGGTACTGTGGGAGGGTGTGAGGTACTGTGGGAGAGTGGGAGGGTGTGAGGTACTGTGGGAGAGTGGGAGGGTGTGAGGTACTGTGGGAGGGTGTGAGGTACTGTGGGAGGGTGTGAGGTACTGTGGGAGAGTGTGAGGTACAGTGGGAGAGTGTGAGGTACTGTGGGAGAGTGTGAGGTACAGTGGGAGAGTGTGAGGTACTGTGTGAGGTACTCTGGGATAGTATTTGGGACTGTGGGAGGGTGTGAGGTACTGTGGGAGAGTGTGAGGTACTGTGGGAGAGTGTGAGGTACTGTGGGAGAGTGTGAGGTACTGTGGGAGAGTGTGAGGTACTGTGGGAGGGTGTGAGGTACAGTGGGAGGGTGTGAGGTACTGTGGGAGAGTGTGAGGTACTGTGGGAGAGTGGGAGGGTGTGAGGTACTGTGGGAGGGTGTGAGGTACAGTGGGAGGGTGTGAGGTACAGTGGGAGAGTGTGAGGTACTGTGGGAGAGTGGGAGGGTGTGAGGTACTGTGGGAGAGTGTCAGGTACAGTGGGAGAGTGTGAGGTACTGTGGGAGAGTGTGAGGTACAGTGGGAGAGTGTGAGGTACTGTGTGAGGTACTCTGGGATAGTGTTTGGGACTGTGGGAGGATGTGAGGTACTGTGGGAGAGTGTGAGGTACTGTGGGAGAGTGTGAGGTACTGTGGGAGAGTGTGAGGTACTGTGGGAGAGTGTGAGGTACTGTGGGAGGGTAAGAGGTACAGTGGGAGGTGTGAGGTACTGTGGGAGAGTGTGAGGTACTGTGGGAGAGTGGGAGGGTGTGAGGTACTGTGGGAGGGTGTGAGGTACAGTGGGAGGGTGTGGGGTACTGTGGGAGGGTGTGAGGTACTGTGGGAGAGTGTGAGGTACTGTGGAGAGTGTGAGGTACTGTGGGAGGGTGTGAGGTACTGTGGGAGAGTGTGAGGTACTGTGGGAGGGTTGGGGTACTGTGGGAGAGTGTGAGGTACTGTGGGAGAGTGTGAGGTACTGTGGGAGGGTGGGAGGTACTGTGGGAGAGTGTGAGGTACTGTGGGAGAGTGTGAGGTACTGTGGGAGAGTGTGAGGTACTGTGGGAGAGTGTGAGGTACTGTGGGAGGGTGTGAGGTACTGTGGGAGGGTGTGGGGTACTGTGGGAGGGTGTGAGGTACTGTGGGAGAGTGTGAGGTACTGTGGAGAGTGTGAGGTACTGTGGGAGGGTGTGAAGTACTGTGGGAGAGTGTGAGGTACTGTGGGAGGGTTTGGGGTACTGTGGGAGAGTGTGAGGTACTGTGGGAGAGTGTGAGGTACTGTGGGAGGGTGTGAGGTACTGTGGGAGAGTGTGAGGTACTGTGGGAGGGTGTGGGATACTGTGGGAGAGTGTGAGGTACTGTGGGAGAGTGTGAGGTACTGTGGGAGGGTGTGAGGTACAGTGGGAGAGTGTGAGGTACTGTGGGAGAGTGTGGGGTACTGTGGGAGAGTGTGAGGTACTATGGGAGGGTGTGAGGTACTGTGGGAGAGTGTGAGGTACTGTGGGAGGGTATGGGGTACTGTGGGAGAGTGTGAGGTACTGTGGGAGAGTGTGAGGTACTGTGGGAGGGTTGGAGGTACTGTGGGAGAGTGTGAGGTACTGTGGGAGAGTGTGGGGTACTGTGGGAGAGTGTGAGGTACTGTGGGAGAGTGTGAGGTACTGTGGGAGGGTGTGAGGTACTGTGGGAGAGTGTGAGGTACTGTGGGAGGGTGTGAGGTACTGTGGGAGAGTGTGAGGTACTGTGGGAGAGTGTGAGGTACTGTGGGAGAGTGTGAGGTACTGTGGGAGAGTGTGAGGTACTGTGGGAGGTAGTGAGGTACAGTGGGAGGGTGTGAGGTACTGTGGGAGAGTGTGAGGTACTGTGGGAGAGTGGGAGGGTGTGAGGTACTGTGGGAGGGTGTGAGGTACAGTGGGAGGGTGTGAGGTACAGTGGGAGAGTGTGAGGTACTGTGGGAGAGTGGGAGGGTGTGAGGTACTGTGGGAGAGTGTGAGGTACAGTGGGAGAGTGTGAGGTACTGTGGGAGAGTGTGAGGTACAGTGGGAGAGTGTGAGGTACTGTGTGAGGTACTCTGGGATAGTGTTTGGGACTGTGGGAGGATGTGAGGTACTGTGGGAGAGTGTGAGGTACTGTGGGAGAGTGTGAGGTCCTGTGGGAGAGTGTGAGGTACTGTGGGAGAGTGTGAGGTACTGTGGGAGGGTAAGAGGTACAGTGGGAGGGTGTGAGGTACTGTGGGAGAGTGTGAGGTACTGTGGGAGAGTGGGAGGGTGTGAGGTACTGTGGGAGGGTGTGAGGTACAGTGGGAGGGTGTGGGGTACTGTGGGAGGGTGTGAGGTACTGTGGGAGAGTGTGAGGTACTGTGGGGAGTGTGAGGTACTGTGGGAGGGTGTGAGGTACTGTGGGAGAGTGTGAGGTACTGTGGGAGGGTTTGGGGTACTGTGGGAGAGTGTGAGGTACTGTGGGAGAGTGTGAGGTACTGTGGGAGGGTGTGAGGTAAAGTGGGAGAGTGTGAGGTACTGTGGGAGAGTGTGAGGTACTGTGGGAGAGTGTGAGGTACTGTGGGAGAGTGTGAGGTACAGTGGGAGGGTGTGAGGTACTGTGGGAGGGTGTGGGGTACTGTGGGAGGGTGTGAGGTACTGTGGGAGAGTGTGAGGTACTGTGGAGAGTGTGAGGTACTGTGGGAGGGTGTGAAGTACTGTGGGAGAGTGTGAGGTACTGTGGGAGGGTTTGGGGTACTGTGGGAGAGTGTGAGGTACTGTGGGAGAGTGTGAGGTACTGTGGGAGGGTGTGAGGTACTGTGGGAGAGTGTGAGGTACTGTGGGAGGGTGTGGGGTACTGTGGGAGAGTGTGAGGTACTGTGGGAGAGTGTGAGGTACTGTGGGAGGGTGTGAGGTACAGTGGGAGAGCGTGAGGTACTGTGGGAGAGTGTGGGGTACTGTGGGAGAGTGTGAGGTACTATGGGAGGGTGTTAGGTACTGTGGGAGAGAGTGAGGTACTGTGGGAGGGTATGGGGTACTGTGGGAGAGTGTGAGGTACTGTGGGAGAGTGTGAGGTACTGTGGGAGGGTGGGAGGTACTGTGGGAGAGTGTGAGGTACTGTGGGAGAGTGTGGGGTACTGTGGGAGAGTGTGAGGTACTGTGGGAGAGTGTGAGGTACTGTGGGAGGGTGTGAGGTACTGTGGGAGAGTGTGAGGTACTGTGGGAGGGTGTGAGGTACTGTGGGAGAGTGTGAGGTACTGTGGGAGAGTGTGAGGTACTGTGGGAGAGTGTGAGGTACTGTGGGAGAGTGTGAGGTACTGTGGGAGGGTGTGAGGTACAGTGGGAGGGTGTGAGGTACTGTGGGAGAGTGTGAGGTACTGTGGGAGAGTGGGTGGGTGTGAGGTACTGTGGGAGGGTGTGAGGTACTGTGGTAGAGTGTGAGGTACTGTGGGAGAGTGGGAGGGTGTGAGGTACTGTGGGAGAGTGTGAGGTACAGTGGGAGAGTGTGAGGTACTGTGGAGAGTGTGAGGTACTGTGGGAGGGTGTGAGGTACTGTGGGAGAGTGAGAGGTACTGTGGGAGGGTTTGGGGTACTGTGGGAGAGTGTGAGGCACTGTGGGAGAGTGTGAGGTACTGTGGGAGGGTGTGAGGTACTGTGGGAGAGTGTGAGGTACTGTGGGAGGGTGTGGGATACTGTGGGAGAGTGTGAGGTACTGTGGGAGAGTGTGAGGTACTGTGGGAGGGTGTGAGGTACAGTGGGAGAGTGTGAGGTACTGTGGGAGAGTGTGGGGTACTGTGGGAGAGTGTGAGGTACTATGGGAGGG
This sequence comes from Procambarus clarkii, assembly GCF_040958095.1. NCBI lineage: Eukaryota > Metazoa > Arthropoda > Malacostraca > Decapoda > Cambaridae > Procambarus > Procambarus clarkii. The sequence goes on from NC_091152.1 coordinate 23,633,913, forward strand.
TGTGAGGTACTGTGGGAGAGTGTGAGGTACTGTGGGAGGGTGTGGGGTACTGTGGGAGAGTGTGAGGTACTGTGGGAGAGTGTGAGGTACTGTGGGAGGGTGGGAGGTACTGTGGGAGAGTGTGAGGTACTGTGGGAGAATGTGGGGTACTGTGGGAGAGTGTGAGGTACTGTGGGAGAGTGTGAGGTACTGTGGGAGGGTGTGAGGTACTGTGGGAGAGTGTGAGGTACTGTGGGAGGGTGTGAGGTACTGTGGGAGAGTGTGAGGTACTGTGGGAGGGTGTGAGGTACTGTGGGAGAGTGTGAGGTACTGTGGGAGGGTGTGGGGTACTGTGGGAGAGTGTGAGGTACTGTGGGAGACTGTGAGGTACTGTGGGAGGGTGTGAGGTACTGTGGGAGAGTGTGAGGTACTGTGGGAGGGTGTGAGGTACAGTGGGAGAGTGTGAGGTACTGTGGGAGAGTGTAGGGTACTGTGGGAGAGTGTGAGGTACTGTGGGAGAGTGTGAGGTACTGTGGGAGAGTGTGAGGTACTGTGGGAGAGTGTGAGGTTCTGTGGGAGAGTGTGAGGTACTGTGGGAGGGTGTGGGGTACTGTGGGAGAGTGTGAGGTACTGTGGGAGGGTGTGAGGTACTGTGGGAGAGTGTGAAGTACTGTGGGAGGGTGTGGGGTACTGTGGGAGAGTGTGAGGTACTGTGGGAGAGTGTGAGGTACTGTGGGAGGGTGTGGGGTACTGTAGGAGAGTGTGAGGTACTGTGGGAGAGTGTGGGGTACTGTGGGAGGGTGTGAGGTACTGTGGGAAAGTGTGAGGTACTGTGGGAGAGTGTGGGGTACTGTGGGAGGGTGTGAGGTACTGTGGGAGAGTGTGAGGTACTGTGGGAGGGTGGGAGGTACTGTGGGAGAGTGGGAGGTACAGTGGCAGAGTGTGAGGTACAGTGGGAGAGTGTGAGGTACTGTGGGAGAGTGTGAGGTTCTGTGGGAGAGTGTGAGGTACTGTGGGAGAGTGTGAGGTACTGAGGGAGAGTGTGAGGTACTGTGGGAGGGTGGGAGGTACTGTGGGAGAGTGGGAGGGTGTGAGGTACTGTGGGAGAGTGGGAGGGTGTGAGGTACTGTGGGAGGGTGGGAGGTACTGTGGGAGAGTGTGAGGTACTGTGGGAGAGTGTGAGGTACTGTGGGAGAGTGTGAGGTTCTGTGGGAGAGTGTGAGTTACTGTGGGAGGGTGTGAGGTACTGTGGGAGAGTGGGAGGGTGTGAGGTACTGTGGGAGAGTGGGAGGGTGTGAGGTACTGTGGGAGGGTGTGAGGTACTGTGGGAGAGTGTGAGGTACAGTGGGAGAGTGTGAGGTACTGTGGGAGAGTGTGAGGTACAGTGGGAGAGTGTGAGGTACTGTGTGAGGTACTCTGGGATAGTATTTGGGACTGTGGGAGGGTGTGAGGTACTGTGGGAGAGTGTGAGGTACTGTGGGAGAGTGTGAGGTACTGTGGGAGAGTGTGAGGTACTGTGGGAGACTGTGAGGTACTGTGGGAGGGTGTGAGGTACAGTGGGAGGGTGTGAGGTACTGTGGGAGAGTGTGAGGTACTGTGGGAGAGTGGGAGGGTGTGAGGTACTGTGGGAGGGTGTGAGGTACAGTGGGAGGGTGTGAGGTACTGTGGGAGAGTGTGAGGTACTGTGGGAGAGTGGGAGGGTGTGAGGTACTGTGGGAGAGTGTGAGGTACAGTGGGAGAGTGTGAGGTACTGTGGGAGAGTGTGAGGTACTGTGGGAGGGTAAGAGGGACTGTGGGAGGGTGTGGGGTACTGTGGGAGAGTGTGAGGTACTGTGGGAGAGTGGGAGGGTGTGAGGTACTGTGGGAGGGTGTGAGGTACAGTGGGAGGGTGTGAGGTACTGTGGGAGAGTGTGAGGTACTGTGGGAGAGTGGGAGGGTGTGAGGTACTGTGGGAGGGTGTGAGGTACAGTGGGAGGGTGTGAGGTACTGTGGGAGAGTGTGAGGTACTGTGGGAGAGTGGGAGGGTGTGAGGTACTGTGGTAGAGTGTGAGGTACAGTGGGAGAGTGTGAGGTACAGTGGGAGGGTGTGAGGTACTGTGGGAGGGTGTGAGGTACAGTGGGAGGGTGTGAGGTACTGTGGGAGAGTGTTAGGTACTGTGGGAGAGTGTGAGGTACAGTGGGAGAGTGTGAGGTACAGTGGGAGAGTGTGAGGTACAGTGGGAGAGTGTGAGGTACAGTGGGAGAGTGTGAGGTTCAGTGGGAGAGTGTGAGGTACAGTGGGAGAGTGTGAGGTACTGTGGGAAAGTGTGAGGTACAGTGGGAGAGTGTGAGGTACAGTGTTAGAGTGTGAGGTACAGTGGGAGAGTGTGAGGTACAGTGGGAGGGTGTGAGGTACTGTGGGAGGGTGTGAGGTACAGTGGAAGGGTGTGAGGTACTGTGGGAGAGTGTTAGGTACTGTGGGAGAGTGTGAGGTACAGTGGGAGAGTGTGAGGTACAGTGGGAGAGTGTGAGGTACAGTGGGAGAGTGTGAGGTACAGTGGGAGAGTGTGAGGTTCAGTGGGAGAGTGTGAGGTACAGTGGGAGAGTGTGAGGTACTGTGGGAAAGTGTGAGGTACAGTGGGAGAGTGTGAGGTACTGTGTTAGAGTGTGAGGTACAGTGGGAGAGTGTGAGGTACTGTGGGAGGGTGTGAGGTACAGTGGGAGAGTGTGAGGTACAGTGGGAGAGTGTGAGGTACTGTGGGAGAGTGTGAGGTACAGTTGGAGAGTGTGAGGTACAGTGGGAGAGTGTGAGGTACAGTGGGAGAGTGTGAGGTACTGTGGGAAAGTGTGAGGTACAGTGGGAGAGTGTGAGGTACAGTGGGAGGGTGTGAGGTACTGTGGGAAAGTGTGAGGTACAGTGGGAGAGTGTGAGGTACTGTGGGAAAGTGTGAGGTACAGTGGGAGAGTGTGAGGTACAGTGGGAGGGTGTGAGGTACTGTGGGAAAGTGTGAGGTACAGTGGGAGAGTGTGAGGTACTGTGGGAAAGTGTGAGGTACAGTGGGAGAGTGTGAGGTACAGTGGGAGAGTGTGAGGTACAGTGGGAGAGTGTGAGGTACAGTGGGAGGGTGTGAGGTACTGTGGGAAAGTGTGAGGTACAGTGGGAGAGTGTGAGGTACAGTGGGAGGGTGTGAGGTACTGTGGGAGAGTGTGAGGTACAGTGGGAGAGTGTGAGGTACTGTGGGAAAGTGTGAGGTACAGTGGGAGGGTGTGAGGTACTGTGGGAAAGTGTGAGGTACAGTGGGAGAGTGTGAGGTACTGTGGGAAAGTGTGAGGTACAGTGGGAGAGTGTGAGGTACTGTGGGAGAGTGTGAGGTACAGTGGGAGAGTGTGAGGTACAGTGGGAGGGTGTGAGGTACTGTGGGAAAGTGTGAGGTACAGTGGGAGAGTGTGAGGTACAGTGGGAGGGTGTGAGGTACTGTGGGAAAGTGTGAGGTACAGTGGGAGGGTGTGATTGAGGGTGGGAAGTAATTTAGCTTGGAGACTACCACTGTACTTACCTAGTTGTGCTTGCGGGGGTTGAGCTCTGACTCTTTGGTCCCTGTAGGAGTGTGGGAGTGTGGGTGTGTGTATACGGTATACATGAGTACATGTATGCGCGTGTATGTGTATGGATGTATAAGTGACTAAACCTCTAAATAACCCCATACACGCTGCAACATTGCAGGTAAAGAGACATAATCTGTATTGATTGTATATTCATCAATTGTTATAGAAACATATTTATGGTGTAATCTTTTCCAGACAAGAATATGGACGACCCGTTCTACCAGCTGGAGGCCTCTGACAATGGTTAGTATGTTACCCCTGTGTCCTGGCTCACCCTAGCTCACCTGTGTCCTGGCTCACCCTAGCTCACCTGTGTCCTAGCTCACCCTAGCTCACCTGTGTCCTGGCTCACCCTAGCTCACCTGTGTCCTGGCTCACCCTAGCTCACCTGTGTCCTGGCTCACCCTAGCTCACCTGTGTCCTAGCTCACCCTAGCTCACCTGTGTCCTGGCTCACCCTAGCTCACCTGTGTCCTGGCTCACCCTAGCTCGCCTGTGTCCTAGCTCACCCTAGCTCACCTGTGTCCTGGCTCACCCTAGCTCACCTGTGTCCTGGCTCACCCTAGCTCACCTGTGTCCTAGCTCACCCTAGCTCACCTGTGTCCTGGCTCACCCTAGCTCACCTGTGTCCTGGCTCACCCTAGCTCACCTGTGTCCTAGCTCACCCTGGCTCACCTGTGTCCTAGCTCACCTGTGTCCTGGCTCACCCTAGCTCACCTGTGTCCTAGCTCACCCTAGCTCACCTGTGTCCTAGCTCACCCTATCTCAACTGTGTCCTAGCTCATCCTAGCTCTCCTGTGTCCTAGCTCACCTGTGTCCTAGATCCCCCTGGCTCACTTGTGTCCTAGCTCACCCTATCTCAACTGTGTCCTAGCTCATCCTAGCTCTCCTGTGTCCTAGCTTATCAATGGCTCATCTCACCTGTGTGTGTGTGTACTCACCTATTTGTGCTTGCAAGATCGAGCATTGACTCTTGGATCCCGCCTTTCCAGACATCGGTTGTTTACAGCAATGACTCCTGTCCCATTTGTGTGTGTGTGTGTGTTTACTAGTTGTGTTTACTAGTTGTGTTTTTGCGGGGGTTGAGCTTTGCTCTTTCGGCCCGCCTCTCAACTGTCAATCAACTGTTTACTAACTAACTACTAACTTTTTTTTTTTTTTTCCACACCACACACACACACACACACACACACACACACACACACACACACACCAGGAAGCAGCCCGTGACAGCTGACTAACTCCCAGGTACCTATTTACTGCTAGGTAACAGGGGCACTTAGGGTGAAAGAAACTTTGCCCATTTGTTTCTGCCTCGTGCGGGAATCGAACCCGCGCCACAGAATTACGAGTCCTGCGCGCTATCCACCAGGCTACGAGGCCCCCGCACCAGGCTACGAGGCCCCCGTGTGTGTGTGTGTGTGTGTGTGTACTCACCTAGTTGTGCTTGCGGGGGTTGAGCTCTGGCTCTTTGGTCCCGCCTTTCAACCGTCAATCAACAGGTGTACAGATTCCTGAACCTATTGGGCTCTATCATATCTACATTTGAAACTGTGTATGGAGTCAGCCTCCACCACATCACTGCCTAATGCATTCCACCTGTTAACTACTCTAACACTGAAAAAGTTCTTTATGACGTCCCTGTGGCTCATTTGGGTACTCAGTATCCACCTGTGTCCCCTTGTTCGCGTACCACCAGTGTTAAACATGTCAATTCCTCTGATAATTTTGTAGGTAGTGATCATGTCTCCCCTTACTTTTCTCTCTTCCAGTGTCGTGAGGTGCACATCTGATAATTTGTAGGTAGTGATCATGTCTCCCCTTACTTTTCTGTTTTCCAGTGTCATGAGGTGCACTTCACGCAGCCTTTCCTCGTAACTCGTGCCTCTTAGTTCTGGAACTAGTCTAGTGGCATACCTCTGAACTTTTTCCACCTTCGTCTTGTGCTTGACAAGGTACGGGCTCTATGCTGGGGCCGCATACTCCAGGATTGGTCTTACATATGTGGTATACAAGGTTCTGAATTATTCCTTACACAGGTTCCTGAAGGCTGTTCTGATGTTAGCCAGTCTCGCATATGCCGCAGATGTAATTCTGTTTATGTGGGCTTCAGGAGACACGTTTGGTGTGATATCAAGTCCTAGATCTTTCTCTCTGTCCGTTTCATGAAGTACTTCATCTCCTATTCTGTATCCTGTGTCTGGCCTGTTTCCACCGCCTAGTTTCATTACTTACATTTACTCTGGTTGAACTTTAATAGCTATTTGTTGGATCATTCATTCAGTTTGTCTAGGCCATCTTGTAGCCTCATACTGTCTTCCTCTGTTTTAATCCTCCTCATAATTTTTGCATCATCAGCAAACAATGAGAGGAACGATTCTATACCCTCTGGGAGATCATTTACATATATCAGAAACAGTATAGGTCCAAGGACTGACCCCTGCGGGACTCCACTGGTAACGTCTCGCCAATCTCAGACTTCACCGCTCACAGTGACTCGCTGTCTTCTATTGCTTAGGTACTCTGTTATCCAATGGAGTACCTTCCATTTCACTCCAGCCTGCATCTCCAGCTTTTGCTCTAGCCTCGTGTGTGGTACTGTGTCAAAGGCTTTCTGGCAATCCAAAAATATGCAGTCTGCTCACCCCTTTCTTTATTGCCTGAGTTTTGTTGCCTGGTCGTAGAATTCAGTTAACCCTGTGAGGCAGGACTTGCCATCCCTGAACCCATGTTGATGCTGTGTTACGAAGTTCTTCCACTCCAGATGTTCCACTAGCTTTTTTCGCATAATCTTCTCCATCAGCTTACATGGTATGCAGGTTAGAAACACTGGCCTCTAGTTCGTGCCTCTTGTCTATCCCCCTGCTTGTATATCGGGACTACATTAGCCGTCTTCCAAATTTTGGGCAGTTTCCCTTTTGCCAGTGATTTGTTATACATTATGGAGAGTGGTAGGCACAGTGCTTAAACTCTCTTTCCTTCAGTATCCAAGGAAAGATTCCATCTGGGCCTATAGCCTTTGTCGCATCCAACTCTAGCAAAAGCTTTCTTACATCCCCACTGGTAATCTCAAACTCTTCTAGTGGTGCCTGATTAACTATTCCCTCTACACAACTCCACGGCCCTTGTGGATTTGTTCTATTCCCTCTATTATCTCTGGAACTCCTCATTGCTCTGAGATGAAAACCTCCTGGAATTTCTTATTCAGTTCCTCGCACACTTCCTTGTCGTTTGTAGTGAATCTGTCTGCCCCTATCCTCAATGTCATTACCTGTTCCTTTACTGTTGTTTTTCTCCTGATGTGACTGTGCAGCAATTTAGGTCGAGTCTTTGCCGTGCTTGCGATGTCATTTTCTTATTACCCTTCTGCCTCTCTTCTCAACCTGACAATCATTTCTAGCGCTCTGGTATTTCTCTGCTCTCAAGAGTCCTGTTATTTCTATAGTTTCTCCACGCCTTTTTATTTTGCCGCTAAGCTAGCCTACATCTCTGGTTTAACCATGGGTTTCTCATCTGCATTTCGTTGTTTTCCTTTTGGACCGGGACAAACTTGTCTGCTGCCTCCTTACACTTCTGCATGATGTAATCCATCATGTCTTGGGCCGTGTTTTCCCTGAACTCTGCTTCCCATGTTATATCTGTTAGGAATTTTCTTATCTCCTCATAGTTTCCCTTTCGGAATGCCAGCCTTCCTTTTTCGGAATGCCAGAGGTTCCCTGACATGCTGGCTTAAGAAGTTTCTTGTCTCTACCTCCAATAGTTTAGCTCTCCATGTATCCTCACCTCCATGCAGTTCCTCGTTCTCCCAGTCGATCCTTCCCTGATTGAAGTCCTGTACGATGAGCAGATCTATTTCTACAAGCAACAGGGGCTACCCTCTCAATTATAGTGTTAACTGCCATGTTGTTGTTGTCATACTCTTGTACAGATCTTCTGTCATTTGGTGGAGGGTTATATATCACTGCTACTACTATTCATGGTCCTCCCATCGTCTTGGTACCTGCTATGTAGTCTCTGAATCCCTTGCAGCCCAGGATAACCATCTCCTTGAAACTCCATTCCTTTCTTATTTGTAGGGCCACTCTGCCTCCTCCCCTTCCTTCCCTCTCATTCCTTATTACAGTGTAGTCCTGGGGTAGCATAACATTCATTATGATTCCTGAGAGTTTTGTTTCTGTGAGTCCGATTACATCTGGGTTCACTTCTTGTGCTCTTTCCTTTAGTTCACTTGCCTTGCTGTAATCCCATCTATGTTCGAGTATATCACCTTAAAACTAACTCTCTTCTGTCCTTCCTCAGTTTCTGTTGATTCCCCTGAAGCAGGAAAACAGGGAGGGACCGGGATGGGAGGGCCTATGAAGGGAGACCTAGGGGATCTGGGGTGTGAGGGTGGTGGGAGGATCTGGCATGGGGAGGGTGGTGGAGGAGGAAGGGCTTGGGGGGAAGGGGGATGCTTGGGAGGGTGAGAGGGGGAGGCTTGGCAGATGGGGGAGAAGGGAGAGCTTGATGGGGCAGAAGACGAGATAGGGCTTGGGAAGGCAGAAGAGGAGGGAGGGGTTGGGGTGTGGGGGAAGGGAGGGCTTAGGGGGAGAGGAAAAAGGGAGGGCTTAGGTGGAATCAGGGAGAAGGGAGGTCTTAGGGGGTGGGGGAGAAGAGATGGCTTGGGGGTGGGGGAGAAGAGAGGGCCTGGGTGGGTGGATGGGGGAAAGGAAGAGCTAGGGGGGTGGGGAAGAAGGGAGGGCTTGGTGGGGGAAGATGGGAGGTCCTGGGAAGAGGGGGGGTTGGGGGAGGGTGCCCAAGATGGGCACTTAATGGGGTGATAGCAAGGGTTGGGGCAGGTAGGATGACTATTGGGTGGAAGGTGCAGGTGGTGCTCCTCTCACTGTGTCTGTTGAACTGCTTGTGGAGGGTTCCCCACTCCCCTCTGGGATTGTAGGGTTCGGGGTTGTGTTTCCCCGATTCCTTTCTTTCTCCCTGCACTCCTTCCTCGCGGCTGCTGCCCTCATTCACCTTGTCTTATCCCTCGGCAGGAATACTTTTTTGAACTTCAGTACATTTACTAGTCCACTCTTCCTTCTTGAGGTTATCTTGAGATGATTTCGGGGCTTTTTTTTAGTGTCCCCGCGGCCCGGTCCTAGACCAGGCCTCCACCCCCAGGAAGCAGCCCGTGACAGCTGACTTAACTCCCAGGTACCTATTTACTGCTAGGTAACAGGGGCATTCAGGGTGAAAGAAACTTTGCCCATTTGTTTCTGCCTCGTGCAGGAATCGAACCCGCGCCACAGAATTACGAGTCCTGCTAACAGGTCCTCTTTTGTGTTCTCGCTCGTGAACCAATGAGAATCACATTTACATGTTTGAGTGCGTCAGTGTGCGTGTGTGTGCATGTGTGTGTGTTTGTGAGTGTGCTTATGTTGTACACAGCGAGTCATGAGTGTATGTGATTCCTGAGGTAATCTTACTCCGCAAAGCCCGATCCGCTCTGATTTAACTCTTCGTTTAAGGAGTCCAGCCGATATTGTCAATCTAACTGAATGTTTGGTTATGGCGTAAAAATTTGAGTCTGTCCTCATTATATCATTTAGTTAATTAGGTATGTTTGATAAATATTTGCATACAACAAATCCATTTATTTAAAATCAAGAAATTATTAAATATATCAATCACATTCATCACTAAAGGTAAACTCCGTGCTCCGTGATAATGATAGGTTTTACTCTACAACAAATTGGGAGTTATACAAAGTATAATTGGTGATGTACATATGATGTAACGTTACAGGTACAAGGGGGAACTGAAGTACATGTGAACTAATACTTGCAGGTACCCAGGTACACATCTCGGGGGCTGAGGAACGGTACATCCAGGAGGGCAGCGTGCTGGCGGTGACCTGTACCGTTGCCCACCACCACATGAAGGGTCCTCACGCCGTGGTGTGGTACCAGGGCGCCCGCAGACTGGACTACGATGCTCCGAGAGGCGGAATAGCTCTCCAGGTCTGTACCTCATGTGTGTATGGCAGGTGTGTGTGTGTGTGTGTGTGTGTGTGTGTGTGTGTGTGTGTGTGTGTGTGTGTGTGTGTGTGTGTGTGTGTGTGTGTGTGTGTGTGTGTGTATGTATGTGTGTGTATGTGTGTGTGTGTGTGTGTGTATGTGTGTGTATATGTGTGTGTGTGTGTGTGTGTGTGTGTGTGTATGGCAGGTGTGTGTGTGTGTGTGTGTGTATGGCAGGTGTGTGTGTGTGTGTGTATGGCAGGTGTGTGTGTGTATGGCACGTGTGTGTGTGTGTGTGTGTGTGTGTATGGCCGGTGTGTGTATGTTGTCAGCCACCTATGTGATCTGGGTCTTGGATGTTCACACAGACATCACAATAGCGTGATATATGAAATGAACAAATACAAACAGGCCGTGATGAGAGTTCGAACCTACCTCCGGGATTATCTCAGACGCGACTTAGTCGACAATTGTGGATTTGTTCTCTTGGATGTACCCCACATATATGCAGGTGTGTCCTCTCTCACTGCCAAAGGTGCTCTTACAGTTGCTGGTTGTGTCTAGGTCGTAGACGAGAGTTAACAAGCTTTAAATCTCAACCGGAAAATGTTTCCTTCTGTACCATAAAAACTTTAGTTTTCCTCCGGGGCAGGTAATGAATTGGTCACGCCAGATGTCAGTTATTTACACGTGTAGTGTGACTGGAGTGCTCCTGTGGAGTACACCATGAAGACGAGGGCACCCTTCACCACTGTAACGGAACTGCTCCTGTGGAACATCTGCTTCAGTGACACCATAGTTCCTACCCGAAGCCGGCGCCCATGTTAATGTCTGAACGCTGCAACCCGTTCTCGCAAATTTAATAAGTCAATATTGACTTATTAAATATGTGCATAGGTGACATACTTAACATAATAGATACCCTTAAAAAGATTCATAGAAAACACCGACCTTACCTAACCTACTTAGTATGTTAAGATAAGCATCTTATTGCTTCGTAATTACAATTATTACCTAACCTATAATAGGTATAGGTTAAGTAATAATTGTAATTACGAAGCAATAAGATGCTTATCTTAAGATACTAACAAGGTTAGGTAAGGTCGGTGTTTTCTATGAATCTTTTTAAGGGCATCTATTATGTTTAGTATATCACCTATGCACGTAGTTAATAAGTCAATATTGACTTTACGAATTTGCGAGAACGGGTTGAACGCTGACGCCTCTGGAGACAATATGATGAGAATCACGTTGATAATAAACTTAAAACTTGATCGTGAGGACGAGGGAGGCCAGCTATTGTTGCCTCAAGATAATACCTAACTTAAGACTACTTCAAGGAGACACCAAATATATCCTATCTCATAAGACTAGACAAAAAAAAAAACGCTAAATATGCAACCCGTCAATTACCACAATGGTAGTGCAAAGGTATAAATATGTTGCCTCCAAATGCACTAGGAAACTATGGCTTGTCTAAGGAGAGTAGCGCATCACCTCAATGTATAATACTCTGCAACAAAACAATTTTTTAATACACCACCACCACCACTAGTTTCGAAATCCTGCCTCAGTGTTATTAAAAGTTGGTTGTTCATAGTTCATGATAGAGTTGTTCATCTGGTTAGAGGCATCGTTAATGTGTTTGACCCCATAACATATACATTCAGAGTCTCTTCACACCATTCCTTTCCCGCCGTCCCATTCCAAATTCTTATCCTGACCTCTTCCCAGTGCTGTATAGTCGTAATGGCTTGGCGCTTTACTCTGATTGCTTCCTTCCGTTCTTCACACAGGAGAGATGTGACTGGTTGTGTGTGTGTGTGTGTGTGTGTGTGTGTGTGTGTGTGTGTGTGTGTGTGTGTTACGGCCACGATGGGTCGCAACCGGGTTCTTTTCTAGAGGAACTAAAGTTCTGGTATCCAACCCCAAGTTAGTAGTGGCTTTCAAGGAGTGAGCTTGGTAATGCAAGTAAAACACAATGGGGGAGTTCCATTGAATACGACACTTCATCAATTATCAATATATTCACATATAATCACTTTCCCATCACCCTCATATAAAATCATAACGGAAGTATTACTACACTGATATATACACAAATGTCGCTCTCATAGGACACTAAGCGCTCCTCGACGCTCAAGCGATGCAGTCTTGTCAGCTTCCGTGTTTCCTCAACACACAGTACCGTCCTCAACCAGTACTGGGAAACACCAACGAGTCTACCCTAGCCACGGACCAGCCTGTCTACAGTCTCACTAGGTGCTCCTTGTGAACGCCCACAATCACTCTGCAGCCTGGTGCTGGCAGAGAACATCAGCCTCGCGCTGCTGGGCCTCTTCACGAACAAATACAAGGGTAGCGAATCCCTGGCGGGAGCTTCTTGCAACTAGCTAGTTACACTCCTCCGTAGCACCTCACTGTCGGGCGTCTCTTCCTCTAGCCAGTCCCGGGGTACGCCGAATTCTGTCACTGCCACTTCACAGGCAGACAGTAGAACACTACACAGTTCCTCTTCGGCGGCGGCTCACTGCTTCCGTAAAGCAGAATGGAGTAGAGAGATATAGGCTGCCCTGGGTAGACTGACTGTCCTCGTACCACTGCAGCCCTACGTCGACTCTGTGGATACAGACACGTCATCAGTACACTGGTCAGTACATGGGACACTAGGAAACATCACTTACGTACTCTGACATAGACATACAACTCCTCCTACAATAGATGGCGCTGATTTTCTAGGCGCCACCTCACCAGAGGTCAGCACCAGCTACCTCTCGAGCTGACTAGGACAGGAATCTAGCGTCTCTTGCTGGTATCTTCCTGTCACCACTAGATGGCGTCGTCCAATTTGTGGGGGTTTCGGGAGCGGACTCACAGATGGCGTTGACGTCGCTGCTCCTGGCTCCGACGATGGAATCGGGTTTGCAACAGTGTGTGTATTATGTAAAGTTTTGCACTTTCATGTATCATATTTACCTTCAGTATAAGACTCTCCGTCAGGAATGAACTACCAAACACGGGTTGTGAACTGTGACAGCCGGATACATGCATCGCTGCACCAACACACACAAATCAATGATCTTATCACACGAAATACGCAAGATTATGGAACGCAATTCGCCGATATTTTGACGACTGAAATATGCTGCCACTTGAAAAATCTGGTAAAGGCATAGGTAACATTACATAGTGATATTCAATATAACATCCTCGTATTACTACAGATAACTGCACAGACAAAAACAAAAATGCCATTTTAGTTTGCAAAGTTCAAGGTAAACTTTAGGAAATAATGTGTAAACTCAAAAAACGCAGTTTACTCGACATGATGATCCGCACACACTCCAGCACACAGGTGGTGTGGTTGGCCGCGCCAATCACCTTCATAGTCTAGAATTATTAAATATAAATCGTACTTCATTATAAACATTCCCGCGCGCCTTAACATATACATATATACTCACTCTTACCTTAACCTATATTTTTTTACAGATATGATAAATTTAGCCAATAATTTCACACTTAAACAAGTATATAGATATGTATATTATGGGAGTTGGTAGAGTGAAGGGTGTGTTGTGTGAAGATAATAATAAGGAGGTGTGTGTGTCCACTCCCCAGACAGAGAAGGCGCCGAGCAGAACGGTGAGCAGGTTGATGTTGTCAGCGGTCACCCCCAACGACTCTGGCAGATACACCTGTCGACCAGATACTGGCGGAGTCTCGTCCGTCTCTGTGCACGTCCAGTCTGGTAGGTGACTGTGTGTGTGTGTGTGTGTGTGTGTGTGTGTGTGTGTGTGTGTGTGTGTGTGTGTGTGTGTGTGTGTGTGTGTATGTGTGTGTGTGTGTGTGTGCACGTCCAGTCTGGTAGGTGACTGTGTGTGTGTGTGTGTACGTCCAGTCTGGTAGGTGACTGTGTGTGTGTGTGTGTGTGTGTGTGTGTGTGTGTGTGTGTGTGTGTGTGTGTGTGTGTGTGTGTGTGTGTGTGTGTGTGTGTGTGTGTGTGTGTGTGTGTGTGTCTGTGTGTCTGTGTGTCTGTGTACTCACCTAGTTGTACTCACCTAGTTGTGCTTGCGGGGGTTGAGCTCTGGCTCTTTGGTCCCGCCTCTCAAACGTCAATCAACAGGTGTACAGGTTCCTGAGCCTATTGGGCTCTATCATATCTACACTTGAAACTGTGTATGGAGTCAGCCTCCACCACATCACTTCCTAATGCATTCCATTTGTCAACCACTCTGACACTAAAAAAGTTCTTTCTAATATCTCTGTGGCTCATTTGGGCACTCAGTTTCCACCTGTGTCCCCTAGTGCGTGTTCCCCTTGTGTTAAATAGCCTGTCTTTATCAACCCTGTTGATTCCCTTGAGAATCTTGAATGTGGTACTAGTACTAGTCTGGTGGCAAACCTTTGAACCTTTCCCAGTTTAATCTTATGCTTGACTAGATATGGACTCCATGCTGGAGCCGCATACTCCAGGATTGGTCTGACATATGTGGTATATAATGTTCTGAAAGATTCCTTACACAAGTTTCTAAAGGCCGTTCTTATGTTAGCCAACCTGGCATACGCTGCTGATGTTATCCTCTTGATATGAGCTTCAGGGGACAGGTCTGGCGTGATATCAACCCCCAGGTCTTTCTCTCTCTCTGACTCTTGAAGTATTTCATCTCTCAAGTGATACCTTGTATCTGGTCTCCTGCTTCCTACCCCTATCTTCACTACATTACATTTGCTTGGGTTAAACTCTAACATCCATTTGTTCGACCATTCCTGCAGCTTGTCCAGGTCTTCTTGAAGCCTCAAACTGTCCTCCTCTTGAGGTTATCTTGAGGTTATCTTGAGATGATTTCGGGGCTTTTTTAGTGTCCCCGCGGCCCGGTCCTCGACCAGGCCTCCACCCCCAGGAAGCAGCCCGTGACAGCTGACTAACACCCAGGTACCTATTTTACTGCTAGGTAACAGGGGCATAGGGTGAAAGAAACTCTGCCCATTGTTTCTCGCCGGCGCCTGGGATCGAACCCAAGACCACAGGATCACAAGTCCCGCGTGCTGTCCGCTCGGCCGACCGGCTCCCTCTGTCTTAATCCTTCTCATAATTTTGGCGTCGTCAGCAAACATTGAGAGGAATGAGTCTATACCCTCTGGGAGATCATTTACGTATATCAGAAACAGGATAGGTCCAAGCACAGAGCCCTGTGGGACTCCACTGGTGACTTCACGCCATTCTGAGGTATCACCCCTCGCTATAACTCTCTGCTTCCTATTGCTTAGGTACTCCCTTACCCACTGGAGCGCCCTACCAGTTACTCCTGCCTGTTTCTCCAGCTTATGCATCAACCTTTTATGGGGTACTGTGTCAAAGGCTTTCCGACAGTCCAAAAAAATGCAGTCCGATCATCCTTCTCTTTCTTGCTTAATCTTTATCACCTGATCATAGAATTCTATCAAGCCTGTAAGGCAAGATTTACCCTCCCTGAACCCATGTTGATGGGTTGTCACGAAGTCTCTTCTCTCCAGATGTGTTACTAGGTTTTTTCTCACAATCTTCTCCATCACCTTGCATGGTATACAAGTTAAGGACACTGGCCTGTAGTTCAGTGTGTGTGTGTGTGCACGTCCAGTCTGGTAGGTGACTGTGACTGTGTGTGTGTGTGTGTGTGTGTGTGTGTGTGTGTGTGTGTGTGTGTGTGTGTGTGTGTGTGTGTGTGTGTGTGTGTGTGTGTGTGTGTGTGTGTGTGTGTGTGTGTGTGTACTCACCTAGTTGTACTCACCTAGTTGTGTTTGCGGAGGTTGAGCTCTGGCTCTTTGGTCCCGCCTCTCAACCGTCAATCAACTGATGTACAGATTCCTGAGCCTATTGGGCTCTATCATATCTACATTTGAAACTGTGCATGGAGTCAGCCTCCACCACATCACTTCCTAGTGCATTCCATTTACTAACTACTCTGACACTGAAAAAGTTCTTTCTGATGTCTCTGTGGCTCATTTGGGTACTCAGCTTCCACCTGTGTCCCTTTGTGCGTGTGCCACCCGTGTTAAATAATCCATCCTTGTCCACCCTGTCACTTCCCCTGAATTTTGTATGTGGTGATCATGTCTCCCCTAGCTCTTCTGTCTTCCAGCGACGTGAGGTGCAGTTCACGTAGTCTGTCCTCATAACTCATGCCTCTTAGTTCTGGGACTAACCTAGTGGCATACCTCTGATCTTTTTCCAGCTTCGTCTTGTGCTTGACTAGGTACGGACTCCATGTTGGGGCTGCATACTCAAGGATTGGCCTTACATATGTGGTATACAAGGTTCTGAAGGATTCCTTACACAGGTTTCTGAAAGCAGTTCTGATGTTAGCCAGCCTCACATAGGCCGCTGATGTTATTCTTTTGATGTGGGCTTCAGGAGACAGGTTTGGCGTGATATCAACTCCCAGATCTTTCTCTCTGTCCGTTTCGTGAAGGACTTCATCTCCCATTCGGTATCCAGTGACTGGCCTCCTAGTTTCATTACCTTACATTTACTTGGGTTGAACTTTAGTAGCCATTTGTCGGACCATTCCTTCAGTTTGTCTAGGTCATCTTGTAGCCTCATACGCTCCTCCTCTGTCCTGATCCTTCTCATAATTTTTGCATCATCAGCAAACATCGAGAGGAACGGGTCAATTCCTTCTGGAAGATCATTTACGTATATCAGAAACAGTATAGATCCAAGGACTGATCCCTGTGGGACTCCACTGGTGACTCCTCGCCACTCCGAGACCTCACCCCTCACGGTGACTCGTTGTGTCCTGTTGCTTAGGTACTCTCTTATCCAGTGGAGTACCTTCCTTTTCACTCCTGCCTGCATCTCCAGTTTGTGCACTAGTCTCTTATGTGGTACTGTGTCAAAAGTTTTCTGGCAGTCCATAAATATGCAGTCTGCCCAGCCCTCTCTCTCTTGCCTGATTTTTGTTGCCTGGTCATAGAACTCAATTAATCCTGTTAGGCATGATTTGCCATCTCTGAACCCATGTTGATGTTGTGTTACAAAGTTCTTTTGCTCCAGATGTTCCACTAGCTTTTTTCGCACATTCTTTTCCATCATCTTGCATGGAATGCAAGTTAGGGACACTGGCCTGTAGTTCAGTGCTTCCTGCCTATCACCCGTCTTGTATATTGGGACTACATTGGCCGTCTTCCAAATTTTTGGCAGTTCGCCTGTTACCAGTGACTTGTTTGACACTATGGAGAGTGGTAGGCACAGAGCCTCTGCTCCTTCCTTAAGGAACCATGGTGAGATTCCATCTGGGCCTATAGCCTTTATCACGTCCAAATCTAGCAGATGCTTCCTCACCTCCCTACTGGTAATCTCAAACTCCTCTAGTGGTGTCTGGGTTGGTGTTCCCTCCCTTATCTCTGGGACTTCTCCTTGCTCTGAGGTGAAGACTTCCTGGAATTTCTTATTGTGTTCCTCGCACACTTCCTTGTCGTTTGTAGTGAATCTTTCAGCCCCTATCCTCAGTTTCATTACCTGTTCCTTCACTGTTGTTTTCCTCCTGATGTGGCTATGCAGCAGTTTGGGTTGAGTCTTTGCCTTGCTCGCTATGTCACTTTCATATTGCCTCTCTACCTCTCTTCTCACACTGATGTATTCATTCCTGGCGCTCTGGTATCTTGCTCTGCTCTCTAGTGTTCTGTTGTTTCTATAGTTTCTCCATGCCCTTTTACTTAGCTGCTTTGCTAGCTTGCAACTCTGATTAAACCATGGGGTTTCTCATTTCCATTTCATTTTTTTCACACACACACACACACACACACACACACACACACACACACACACACACACACACACACACACACACACACACACACACACACACACACACACACACACACATATTGTGTGTGTGTGTGTGTGTACTCACCTAGTTGTGCTTGTGGGGGTTGAGCTCTGGCTCTCTGGTCCCGCCTCTCAATCGTCAATCAACAGGTGTACAGGTTCCTGAGCCTATTGGGCTCTATCATATCTACACTTGAAACTGTGTATGGAGTCAGCCTCCACCACATCACTTCCTAATGCATTTCTTTTGTCAACCACTCTGACACTAAAAAAGTTCTTTCTAATATCCCTGTGGATCATTTGGGCACTCAGTTTCCACCTGTGTCCCCTAGTGCGTGTTCCCCTTGTGTTAAATAGCTTGTCTTTATCAACCCTGTCGATTCCCTTGAGAATCTTGAATGTGGTGATCATGTCCCCCCTAACTCTTCTGTCTTTCAACGAAGTGAGGTTTAATTCCCGTAGTCTCTCCCCGTAGCTCATACCTCTCAGCTCGGGTACTAGTCTGGTGGCAAACCTTTGAACCTTTCCCAGTTTAATCTTATGCTTGACTAGATATGGACTCCATGCTGGAGCCGCATACTCCAGGATTGGTCTGACATATGTGGTATATAATGTTCTGAAAGATTCCTTACACAAGTTTCTAAAGGCCGTTCTTATGTTAGCCAACCTGGCATATGCCGCTGATGTTATCCTCTTGATATGAGCTTCAGGGGACAGGTCTGGCGTGATATCAACCCCCAGGTCTTTCTCTCTCTCTGACTCTTGAAGTATTTCATCTCCCAAATGATACCTTGTATCTGGTCTCTTGCTTCCTACCCCTATCTTCATTACATTACATTTGCTTGGGTTAAACTCTAACAGCCATTTCTTTGACCATTCCTGCAACTTGTCCAGGTCTTCTTGAAGCCTCAAGCTGTCCTCCTCTGTCTTAATCCTTCTCATAATTTTGGCGTCGTCAGCAAACATTGAGAGGAATGAGTCTATACCCTCTGGGAGATAATTTACGTATATCAGAAACAGGATAGGTCCAAGTACAGAGCCCTGTGGCACTCCACTGGTGACTTCACGCCATTCTGAGGTCTCACCCCTCACTGTAACTCTCTGCTTCCTATTGTTTAGGTACTCCCTTATCCACTCCCTTACCAGTTACTCCTGCCTGTTTCTCCAGCTTATGCATCAACCTTTTATGGGGTACTGTGTCAAAGGCTTTCCGACAGTCCAAAAAAATGCAGTCTGCCCATTCTTCTCTTTCTTGCTTAATCTTTGTCACCTGATCGTAGAATTCTATCAAGCCTGTAAGGCAAGATTTACCCTCCCTGAACCCATGTTGATGGGTTGTCATGAAGTCTCTTCTCTCCAGATGTGTTACTAGGTTTTTTCTCACAATCTTCTCCATCAACTTGCATGGTATACAAGTTAAGGACACTGGCCTGTAGTTCAGTTCCTCTTGTCTGTCACCCTTTTTGTATATTGGTACTACATTAGTAGTCTTCCATACTTCTGGTAGGTCTTCCGTTTCCAGTGACCTACTATACACTATGGAGAGTTGCAAGCAAAGTGCTCCTGCACACTCTTTCAATACCCATGGTGAGATTCCGTCCGGCCCAACAGCTTTTCTCACATCCAGCTGCAATAGGTGCTTCTTGACCTCATCTCTTGTAGTTTCGAGCCTATCTAAGGTCACCTGGTTTGCTGCCACTTCTCCTAGCGCCTTGATTTCTCCCTGTTCTATTGCAAAGACCTCCTGGAACCTTTTGTTGAGTTCTTCACACACCTCTTTGTCATTCTCTGTGTACCTGTCCTCGCCCACCCTAAGTTTCATCACCTGTTCCTTCACTGTTGTCTTCCTCCTGATGTGACTAGTGTTATGATCTTAGCCTACAGGAAAAACGAGTCTCCCCCCCTTGAGAGTTATTCAGCAAGCCTGACCTAACCGGAAGGTCTAGGAAATATGGAGGTGATAACACATATGTAAAATAGTTGGTTGGATTTAAATAACAATTTGATATTATGGGCAGTGAAGAAGAAAACAGATAAATGACTGGTTAGGAGATGTGGATATTTTGCTGGAGGCGTGAGGCTCGCTTCTGGAGGGCTTTGACCTCACTTGAGTACCAGACATCGCGAGGGACGGCTGCGCTGTGTGAGCTTCTGTCAGAGAGGGACCTCCTAGTGATATATCTCCAAGAGAAGAGAAGTGTGCAGACGTACCAGCTGTGGAATCGAGCTGGGGACGTGTGGTCTCAGGTCCTGGGCGATGAGGAGTGTTTATTAAACCGCCCAGAGGCATTATTGTGGGCCGTGGAAGCGCCCTGACGTCTGTCAGAGGGATAGCGCCCTCAACTAGACAATCTGTGGTAAGCACGATATACGCCAGTTCATAGTGATTGCTTGTAGTTGGTCGTGTGCCCAGCGACAGTAGCGATGTTTATTTATAAGTTAGACATGTTTCGACAAGGCAGAAAGCCTAAAATAAGAGTGTGGAGAGGAAGGAACACGGAGCGACGTCCATCCGCTCTGAGCGCTGGCAGGTGCCTGAGAGCTCCCGACGGCGGAGGCCCCTCCCAGAGTGAGTGAGGCCGCCGGACGAGGTGGAGCATGGACCCGCCCAACGGGGGAGTCCACTCTCACAGTGTTTAGAGGACAGATAGAGGTTGGAGGCAAACATATTGTGTGATTATTTTTGTTTATGTGTTAAAGGGGAAACATTTTTATTGGAGTGTCGATGGGTTGCAGGTTTGTCTTTGGGGAAGAAGTTGCTGAGAACTTCGAAGCCAGCACAGAGGGAGTAGTTGATGTGACTTCAAGGTAGTGGAGGAGAGAACCTCGAGCTGTGAGGAGAAGCAGTGAAGAGGAGTGTCACGTGCTTCTGTAGAGGTGGTGAAGCACCATAGTTGCTCGAGGGAACTTCATGGTGTAGCAGCCAAGAGAGCTGTGGAGGACCCTAGCAGAAGGGTGAAGCACCGTAGTTGCTCAAGGAAACTTCATGGTAGCAGCCTGGAGGAGCTGCAGAGGATCCTGGTGGTTAAACCCGGAAGAACCTGAAGAGATCAGGGTAGTGAACTTCCAGATGTGGAAGGGGAGTTCTAAATGATTACTTGCAGGGAGGTGATAGTGTTTGTCATTAGCGTGCAAGACGCAATGAGAGGTGAGTGATTGTTTGCATTCTTATGTCAAGGAGTGTTACACTGAAGTTTAGAGTTACAGTCGTAGGCTGGATTACCTACAGATGTATGTGTTCTAGGACTGATAGGGTGATCGATTGATCATTGCTGTGTATCAAGGAACATTTATACTGATATGTGTTATTGCATTCACATGCTGATTTTCCTTGTACAAGTTTATGGATATATATATATATATATATATATATATATATATATATATATATATATATATATATATATATATATATATATATATATATATATATATATATATATATATATATATATATATATATATATATATATATATATATATATATTCTCTTGCTGATAGTGCAACGGTGTATGTAGACTTGATCTACTTGAGGAGGTTGATAGTATCAGGTGGTGAATCAGAAGATAGGATACCACTTGGTAAACTGATAATAGAGTTTTGATGGTGTTGGAGAGCAACCTGATTGTAATAGTATAGAGTATAGGATTCAATATTATTATATGTGTATATGTATTGTGTATGTGCTCTGTCCAGTAAATGTATTCAAATATGCTGATATTTGACCTTGTCCTAGTGAGGCTTCCCATGAAATAGTACAGAAGGAGAGAGAGAGAGAGAAAGAACCAAGAACCACTGCTGTGGACAGGATAGAAGGTAATACTAATAAGTCAAAGGGGGATTGAGGAGATCATATCACCTAAGGAGAGAGTGGGGAGTCACAGCGGCTCGAGTGGATGTGTGCACGTGACAACGAGGCTAAGTGTTGGAGCCGCATCCCCAAAACGTGTGACGTTGAGCCCCTCTCCAAGGGCCAGAAGCGCCAAGGATGATCTCCTAGAGAGGTATAAGCACTCTACCGAGTTGTGGGTTGGGTTGTCCGTAGAGAAGGATCAACGACGACAACAACACCAACCCACAATATATAATACTGTGTAGTAGCTTTGGTTCGGTCTTGGCTTTATTAGCTTCATCATTTTCATACCTTTTCTCAGCTGCTCTTCTCACACTAACATACTTGTTCCTGGTTCCCTGGTATCTCTCTCTACTTTCTGGTGTTCTGTTAATACGGAAGTTCCTCCATGCCCTTTTTTGTTCAGCTCCTTTGCTTTCATACATTCCCTATTAAACCACGGATTCTTCCTTTGCTTCTCTGTTTTTTCCTGTCGGGCTGGGACAAACCTGCTTACAGCCTCCTTATATTTTTGGGTGACATAGTCCATCATGTCTTGTACAGACTTGGTTCCGAGTTCTGTGTCCCAATGTATATCCCATAGAAATTTATTCATCTCCTCATAGTTTCCCTTTCGGTACGCCAGCCCTTTGTTTCCCAGTTCTTTTTGGGGGGTGATAATTCCTAGCTCAACCAGGTACTCAAAGCTCAATACACTATGATCACTCATTTCCAAGGGGGCTTCAACTTAACTTCCCTTATATCCGACTCATTTAGGGTAAATATCAGATCAAGCAAGGCTGGTTCATCCCCTCCTTTCATTCTTGTCGGTCCCTTGACGTGTTGACTTTGAAAGTTTCTTGTTGCCACATCCAGCAGCTTACCTTTCCATGTGTCTGGGCCTCCATGTGGGTCTCTGTTCCCCCAATCTATCTTCCCATGGTTGAAGTCTCTCATGATTAGTAGTTTGGATCCGTTCCTGCTAGCCATAGAAGCTGCTCTCTCTATTATATTGATGGTGGCCAAGTTGTTTCTATCATATTCCTGTCTGGAGCTTCTGTCATTCGGTGAGGGGTTATATATGACTAATACTATAATTTTCTGTCCTCCAGTTGCTATGGTGCCTGATATGTAGTCACTGAAACCTTCACAGTTCTGAATTACCATCTCTTCAAAACTCCAACCTTCTCTTAGTAACAAAGCTACACCACCTCCTCCTCTCCTTTCTCTATCTTTCCTCACAACATAGTAGCCCTGTGGAAACACTGCGTTTGTTATGATTTTCGTTAGCTTTGTTTCTGTGAGTGCTATTATGTCTGGGTTTTCTTCTAGTGCCCATTCTCTGAGTTCACTTGTTTTATTTGTAATCCCATCTATGTTAGTGTACATTGCCTTGAAGCTCACTTTCTTCTGTTCATTTTCATGTCCCTTTCTTGGCGAGCATTCTGCTGGTGTGGGAAGCTGTTCCGTGGGTGAGAAGATCTGTGAGGTGGTTTGCAGGGTCTCAGAGGATTTTAAGGTGGGGGGTGGGGGTTTACGGGATGGGGGGGACAGGTAGGGGGTGGGTTAAGGAGATAGGGGGGACATGGAGGATATGGGGTGAGGGGGGAGGAGGGGTAGGGAGGGTATGGGATGAAGGGGGAGGGGGGGACAGGGGGGGTGAAAGGTGGGAGGGGGGACAGGGGTGGTGAAAGGTGGGAGGGGGGACATGATGGGAATGGGAAAGGGGTCACAGGGTCAGAATGGGGTGGGGGGGGAGGGGGGGTGGGGGCAGGTAGGGTGAGGGGAAGGGAGGGTTTCTACACAGAGGTGGGTGGTGGTGTTGCCTTCCCCTCTGGTGTTGCTGGGATGCTGGTTTTGGGTTCTCCTCTTGTCTCTGGGACTGTTGTGTTGGGGGCTGTGATTTCCTGGTTTGCTCCTCTCTCCCTGCGCTTCCTCCTTGCCTCTGCTGCCCTAACTCTCTCCTTCTTCGTCCTGTCCCTCTGCAGGAATACTTTTTTGTATCTCTCCACATGCTGCAGATGACTCTTCCTTTCGTGAATATCCTCCTTTGTGGTTTCGTTTGTAAACACCACCTTTACAAGTCGGTTTCTGTCCTTGTTGTACCAGCCCAACCTGAAAACCTTCTCAATGTTTTGTTCAGCCCCTTCCATCTGTAACCCCTTCAGTAGCCCATGTACTGCCTCTCTATCCTTGCTATTCCATTCTTGCGTGTTGGATCCTTCCTGTTCTTTGATGCCTGCAACTACCACTGATCTTTTTCTCTCCAGCAGTTGAGTGGTGCACCTTGCTGCTTCCTGTGAGGTAGCTGCTTGCATCGCTACCTCCCTCACTGTGTCCATTGCTTCTGAGCTCTTTTTCAGTCTTTCCGCAAATATTTCAGGTACAGAGGCATTTCCTTCCAATGTAACATTCCCACCTTCCCTTTGGATGATAATCTGATGCTCGATCTCTTTATTTTTCTCTGTGAGGGATTTGATCTCCTCCCTTGCTGATGTCAGCTAACTTTGCAGATTGTTAATTGTAATCCTCATTTCATGCATCTCCCTCCTGAATTCCTCCAGAACTTGGGTTAACATTTCCTTCGTGTGGTCACTCTGGCTGTTTCCTGTGTCCCTGTTGTGTGTGTGTGTGTGTGCAGTCTGGTAGGTGACTGCGACTCTGTGTGTGTGTGTGTGTGTGTGTGTGTGTGTGTACTCACCTAGTTGTATTTGCGGGGGTTAAGCTCTGGCTCTTTGGTCCCACCTGTCAACCGTCAATCAACAGGTGTACAGATTCCTGAGCCCATTGGGCTCTATCATATCTACACTTGAAACTGTGTCTGGAGTCAGCCTCCACCCCATCACTGCCTAATGCATTCCATTTTTCAACCCCTCTGACACTAAAAAAGTTATTTCTAATATCTCTGTGGCTCATTTGGGCGCTCAGTTTCCACCTGTGTCCCCTAGTGCGTGTGCCCCTTGTGTTAAATAGCTTGTCTTTATCTACCTTATCAATTCCCTTCAGAATCTTGAATGTGGTGATCATGTCTCCCTTAACTCTTCTGTCTTCCAGCGAAGTGAGGTTTAATTCCCGTGGTCTCTCCTCGTAACTTATACCTCTCAGCTCAGGTACTAGTCTGGTGGCAAACCTTTGAACCTTTTCCAGTTTAGTCATATCCTTAACTAGATATGAACTCCATGCTGGGGCTGCATACTCCAGGATTGGCCTGACATATGTGGTATACAAAGTTCTGAATGATTTTTTACACAAGTTTCTGAATGCCATTCGTATGTTGGCCAGCCTGGCATATGCCGCTGATGTTATCCTCTTGATATGGGCTGCGGGAGACAGGTCTGGCGTGATATCAACTCCCAAGTCTTTTTCTTTCTCTGACTCCTGAAGAATTTCCTCTCCCAGATGATACCTTGTATTTGGCCTCCTGCTCCCTACACCTATCTTCATTACATTACATTTGGTTGGGTTAAACTCTAACAACCATTTGTTCGACCATTCCTTCAGTTTGTTTAGGTCTTCTTGAAGCCTCAAACAGTCCTCTTCTGTCTTAATCCTTCTCATAATTTTGGCATCGTCCGCAAACATTGAGAGAAATGAATCTATACCCTCCGGGAGATCATTTACATA
This sequence comes from Procambarus clarkii, assembly GCF_040958095.1. Taxonomy (NCBI): domain Eukaryota; kingdom Metazoa; phylum Arthropoda; class Malacostraca; order Decapoda; family Cambaridae; genus Procambarus; species Procambarus clarkii. The sequence goes on from NC_091152.1 coordinate 23,658,735, forward strand.
TATCAGAAACAAGATAAGACCGAGAACAGAGCCCTGTGGGACTCCACTGGTGACTTCACGCCAATCGGAGGTCTCACCCCTCACCGTAACTCTCTGCTTCCTATTGCTTAGGTACTCCCTTATCCACTGGAGCACCTTACCAGCTACACCTGCCTGTCTCTCCAGCATATGTATCAGCCTCTTATGTTGTACTGTGTCAAAGACTTTCCGACAATCCAAGAAAATGCAGTCCGCCCAGCCCTCTCTTTCTTGCTTAATCTTTGTCACCTGGTCGTAGAATTCTATTACGACAGTCAGGCAAGATTTACCCTCCCTGAACAAATGTTGGCGATTTGTCACGAAGTCTTTTCTCTCCAGATGTGCTACCAGGTTTTTCTCACGATCTTCTCCATCACCTTGCATGGTATACAAGTCAAGGACACTGGCCTGTAGTTCAGTGCCTCTTGCCTGTCGCCCTTTTTGTATATTGGGACCACATTCGCCGTCTTCCATATTTCTGGTAGGTCTCCTGTCTCCAGTGACCTACTATACACTATGGAGAGTGGCAAGCAAAGCGCCTCTACACACTCTTTCAGTACCCATGGCGAGATCCCATCTGGACCAACAGCCTTTCTGATATCCAGATCCAGCAGGTGTCTCTTGACCTCCTCTCTCGTAATTTCGAACTCTTCCAAGGCCGCCTGGTTTACTTCCCTTTCTCCTAGCACAGTGACCTCACCTTGTTCTGTTGTGAAGATCTCTTGGAACCTCTTGTTGAGTTCATCACACACCTCTTTGTCATTCTCTGTATACCTGTCCTCGCCTGTTCTAAGTTTCACTACCTGTTCTTTCACTGTTGTTTTCCTTCTGATGTGACTGTGGAGTAGCTTTGGTTCGGTCTTGGCTTTGTTTGCTACATCATTTTCATAACTTTTCTCTGCTTCTCTTCTCACCCTGACATACTCATTCCTGGTTCTCTGATATCTCTCTCTGCTTTCTGGTGTTCTGTTATTCCGAAAGTTCCTCCACGCCCTTTTGTTCAGTTTCTTTGCTTCTATACATGCCCTATTATACCATGGATTCTTCTTTTGCTTCTCGGATTTTTCCCTTTGGGCCGGGATGAACCTGTTTACTGCCTCCTGACACTTTTGGGTAACATAGTCCATCATACCTTGTACAGACTTATCTCTGAGGTCTGTGTCCCAAGGTATTTCCCTTAGGAAACTTCTCATCTGTTCATAATTCCCCTTTGGGTATGCCAGCCTTTTGATTCCTAGTTCTTTTTTGGGGGGAGATAATTCCTAGCTCTACCAGGTACTCAAAGTTCAATACACTGTGATCACTCATCCCCAAGGGCGCATCCATCTTAACTTCCCTTATATCCCACTCATTTAGGGTAAATATCAAATCAAACATTGCTGGTTCATCTTTTCCTCTCATTCTTGTTGGTTCCTTGATGTGCTGGCTTAGAAAGTTTCTTGTTGCCACGTCCAGCAGCTTAGCTCTCCATGTTTCTGGTCCTCCATGCGGGTCTCTGTTCTCCCAATCTATCTTCCCATGGTTGAAGTCTCTCATAATTAGTAGTCCAGATCCATTCCTGCTAGCAACAGAAGCTGCTCTTTCTATTATGTTAATGGTGGCCATGTTGTTTCTATCGTATTCCTGTCTGGGTCTTCTGTCATTTGGTGGTGGATTATATATGACTACGACTATAATTTTTTTCCCTCCAGTTCTTATGGTACCTGCTATGTAGTCACTGAAACCTTCACAGCCCTGAATAACCATCTCCTCAAAATCCCAGCCTTTTTTTACCAGCAGAGCTACACCACCACCACCTCTTCCTTCCCTCTCTTTCCTCATAACATAATAGTCCTGTGGGAACACTGCATTTGTTATCATTTCGTTAGCTTTGTTTCTTTGAGGGCTATTATGTCTGGGTTTCCTCTAGTACCTGTTCTCCAAGCTCATTTGCTTTATTTGTAATTCCATCTTTGTTAGTGTACATTGCTTTGAGGCTCACTTTCTTCTGTCCCTTCTCAAATCGCCTCCTTGGTAAGTGTTCTGCTGGTGGGGGAAGCTGTTCCATGGGTGTGAGGACCTGTGAGATGGATAACAGGATCTCAGAGGATACTGGGATGAGGGGCGGGGGATCCAGTGAAGGGAGAGGGACAGGGAGGGTATGGGGTGAAAGGGGAAGGAGAACAGGAAGGAAGGGGGGAGGGGGGACTCGGCGGGAGGAGGGGAGGGGTAGAAGGGTGGGGATTGGGTGTGGGGGGAGGGAGATTTGTCTGAACATTTGAGTAGGGGCAGGGAGGGTTTTGGGTAGGGGTGTTTTCTATGCAGAGGAGGGTGGCGGGGTTGTCCTCCCCTTTGGTGTTACTGGGTAGCTGGTTGTGGGTTCCCCCCTCGCCTCTGGGGGTGTTGTGTTGGGAGCTGTGACTTCCTGGTTTTCCCCTCTCACCCTGCGCCTCTTCCTTGCTTCTGCCGCCACGGCTCTCTCCTCCCTTGTCATGTCTCTCTGGAGGAATACATTTTTTAATTTTCCCACGTTTTTCAGGGAGCTCTTCCTTGATAGAATCTTCTCCTTTGTGCTCTCGTTTGCAAACACTATCTTTATCATTCGGTCACGGTCTTTGTTGTACCATTCTAGCCTGAAAACCTTCTCAATGCTATGCTCAGCCCCTTCCATGTCTAGTGCCTTCAGTACTTCATTCACTGCCGCTTTGTCCTTGTCATTCCACTCTGTCCTATTGGAGCCTTCCTGCTCTTTAATACCCACAGCAACCACTGATCTGTTCCTTTCTAGCAGTTGGCTAGCGGAGCGTGCCGCCTCCTGTGAGGTGGCTGCTTTCATGGCCACCTCCATCACTGCAGACATTACTTCAGAGTTATTTTTTTTAGCATTTCTGCAAATGTTGCTTTTATTGTAGCATTCTCTTCCAAAAAACAATTACCATCTTCTCCCTGGATGATTTTCTGAGTCTCAGCCTCGATACCGTTCTCTTTAAGGGCTCTAATCTCCTCCTTTGCTGCTGTCAGCTCTCTTTTTAGGTTGCTTATTTCCTTCTTCATTTCCTGCATCATTTCTTGCATCTCACTCTTGATGTCCTCCAGAAACTGGGCAAACATTTCCTTCCTTTCGTCACCTTGACTTTTCCCTGTTCACCATGGTACCTCTGGCTGTCATGCTTGCCCCTGTTCTTATAGTTGTGCCGTGATAGGATTTGTCAGGAGGGCAGAGTGGGATGGGGGAGAGAGAGAGAGAGATAAAGGGAGAGATAAATGGGTTGGTGTGGGCGATCCGACCCTTCCACTGAAGTGAGAAGAAAGTAGAGGGGGAGGGAGGAGAGAGGGAGAGAGAGGAGAGGGAGAGAGATGGAGAGAGGGTGAGGGAGAGATGGGGTGAGGGAGAGACGGGGTGAGGGAGAGTGGGGGAGAGGTGTGTGTGTACTCACCTAATTGTACTCACCTAATTGTGCTTGCGGGGGTTGAGCTCTGGCTCTTTGGTCCCGCCTCTCAACCGTCAATCAACTGGTGTACAGATTCCTGAGCCTATTGGGCTCTATCATATCTACATTTGAAACTGTGTATGGAGTCAGCCTCCACCACATCACTTCCTAATGCATTCCATTTACTAACTACTCTGACACTGAAAAAGTTCTTTCTAACGTCTCTGTGGCTCATTTGGGTACTCAGCTTCCACCTGTGTCCTCTTGTTCGCGTCCCACCAGTGTTGAATAGTTCATCCTTGTTTACCCGGTCGATTCCCCTGAGGATTTTGTAGGTTGTGATCATGTCCCCCCTTACTCTTCTGTCTTCCAGTGTCGTGAGGTGCATTTCCCGCAGCCTTTCCTCATAACTCATGCCTCTTAGTTCTGGGACTAGTCTAGTAGCATACCTTTGGACTTTTTCCAGCTTCGTCTTGTGCTTGACAAGGTACGGGCTCCATGCTGGGGCCGCATACTCCAGGATTGGTCTTACATATGTGGTGTACAAGATTCTGAATGATTCCTTACACAGGTTCCTGAACGCCGTTCTGATGTTAGCCAGCCTCGCATATGCCGCAGACGTTATTCTCTTTATGTGGGCTTCAGGAGACAGGTTTGGTGTGATATCAACTCCTAGATCTTTCTCTCTGTCTGTTTCATTAAGTACTTCATCTCCTATTCTGTATCCTGTGCCTGGCCTCCTGTTTCCACTGCCTAGTTTCATTACTTTGCATTTACTCGGGTTGAACTTCAACAGCCTTTTGTTGGACCATTCACTCAGTCTATCCAGGTCATCTTGTAGCCTCCTACTATCATCCTCTGTTTCAATCCTCCTCATAATTTTTGCATCGTCGGCAAACATTGAGAGGAACGAATCTATACCCTCTGGGAGATCATTTACATATACCAGAAACAGTATAGGTCCAAGGACTGACCCCTGCGGGACTCCACTTGTGACGTCTCGCCAATCTGAGGCCTCACCCCACACACAGACTCGTTGTCTCCTGTTGCTTAGGTATTCCTCTATCCACCGGAGTACCTTCCCTCTCACTCCAGCCTGCATCTCCAACTTTCGCACTAGCCTCTTGTGTGGTACTGTATCAAAGGCTTTCTGACAATCCAAAAATATGCAGTCTGCCCACCCTTCTCTTTCTTGCCTTATTTTTGTTGCCTGGTCGTAGAATTCAAGTAACCCTGTGAGGCAGGACCTGCCATCCCTGAACCCATGTTGATGCTGTGTTACAAAGTTCCTTCGCTCCAGATGCTCCACTAGTTTTTTTCGCACAATCTTCTCCATCAGCTTGCATGGTATGCAGGTTAGGGACACTGGCCTGTAGTTCAGTGCCTCCTGTCTATCCCCTTTCTTGTATATCGGGACTACGTTAGCTGCTTTCCAAATATCTGGCAGTTCCCCTGTTGCCAGTGATTTGTTATACACTATGGAGAGTGGTAGGCTCAGTTCTCTTGCTCCTTCCTTTAGAACCCAAGGGGAGATTCCATCTGGGCCTATAGCCTTCGTCACGTCCAACTCTAGTAAACACTTCCTTACTTCCCCACTGGTAATCTCAAACTCTTCCAGTGGTTCCTGGTTAGCTATTCCCTCACTTACCTCTGGAATTTCTCCTTGTTCTAAGGTGAAGACCTCCTGGAATTTCTTATTCAATTCCTCACACACTTCCTTGTCATTTGTAGTGAATCCTTCCGCCCCTATCCTTAATCTCATAACCTGTTCCTTTACTGTTGTTTTTCTTTTAATGTGGCTATGCAACAATTTAGGCTGAGTCTTTGCCTTGCTTGCGATGTCATTTTCGTATTGTCTTTCTGCCTCTCTTCTCATCCTGACATATTCATTCCTGGCATTCTGGTATCTTTCTCTGCTCTCCAGTGTCCTGTTATTCCTATAGTTTCTCCATGCCCTTTTACTTTGTGTGTGCGTGTGTGTGTGTGTGTGTGTGTGTGTGTGTGTGTGTGTGTGTGTGTGTGTGTGTGTGTGTGTGTGTGAGCGTGTGTGAGTGTGTGGGCAGAGAGGGGGGAAGGAAAGAGAGGGAGAGAGAGAGAGAGAGGGAGGGTAAGGAGAGCGAGGGAGGACAGAGAGAGAGAGAGAGAGAGAGAGAGAGAGAGAGAGAGAGAGAGAGAGAGAGAGAGAGAGAGAGAGAGAGAGAGAGAGAGAGAGAGAGAGAGAGAGAGAGAGAGAGAGAGAGAGAGAGAGAGAGAGAGAGAGAGAGAGAGAGAGAGAGAGAGAGAGAGAGAGAGAGAGAGAGAGAGAGAGAGAGAGAGAGAGAGAGAGAGAGAGAGAGAGAGAGAGAGAGAGAGAGAGAGAGAGAGAGAGAGAGAGAGAGAGAGAGAGAGAGGGAGAGGGAGAGGGAGAGAGTGGGGAGGGGGAGAGTGTGTGTATGGGGGATACGGGGGACTGGGGGTGGGGGGGCGGAGATGGCGACCAGGTCAGATCAGGTCAGATGGGGGTGTTAAGAGGGGGGGGTGGAGTATAGTAAGGTCCTATCCCCTGTCCACAGGTGTTAATCCTTTTCCCCTGACTGAACATTTGTAATTACCTAAGTGTAGTTACAGGATGAGAGCTACGCTCGTGGTGTCCCATCTTCCAAGCACTCTTTGAAACTACTGACGGTCTTGGCCTCCACCACCCTCTCACCTAACTTGTTCCAACCGTCTACCACTCTGTTTGCGAAAGTGAATTTTCTTATATTTCTTCGGCATCTGTGTTTAGCTAGTTTAAATCTATGACCTCTTGTTCTTAAAGTTCCAGGTCTCAGGAAATCTTCCCTATCGATTTTATCAATTCCAGTTACTATTTTGTATGCAGTGATCATGTCACCTCTTTTTTTCTGTCTTCTAGTTTTGGCATATTTAATGCCTCTAACCTCTCCTCGTAGCTCTTGCCCTTTAGTTCTGGGAGCCACTTAGTAGCATGTCTTTGTGTGTGTGTGTGTGTGTGTGTGTGTGTGTGTGTGTGTGTGTGTGTGTGTGTGTGTGTGTGTGTGTGTGTGTGTGTGTGTGTGTGTGTGTGTGTGTGTGTGTGTGTGTGTGTGTGTGTGTGTGTGTGTGTGTGTGTGTGTGTGTGTGTGTGTGTGTGTGTGTGTGTTTGTGTGTGTGTGTGTACTCACCTAATTGTACTCACCTATTTGTGCTTGCGTGGGTTGAGCTTTGGCTCTTTGGTCCTGCCTCTCAACTGTCAATGAACTGGTGTATAGATTCCTGAGCCTACTGGGCTCTATCATATCTACATTTAAAACTGAATATGGAGTCAGCCTCCACCACATCGCTGCCTAATACATTCCAGCTTTTAACTACTCTGACACTGAAAAAGTTCTTTCTAACGTCCCTGTGGCTCATGTGGGTACTCAGTTTCCACCTGTGTCCCCTTGTTCGCGTACCACAAGTGTTGAATAGTTTATCCTTGTCTACACATGGAAAATACAGGAGAGCCAGGTCCCAAATCTACACAGTAAAATAACAACGTACTGGAGTGAACGACATAGAAGAAAATGCAGAATATAACCAGTGAAGAGCAGGGGTGCCATAGGCACAATCAGAGAACACTGTATGAACATCAGAGGTCCACGGTTGTTCAACGTCCTACCAGCAAGCATCAGAAATATTACAGCAACAACCGTGGATATCTTCAAGAGGAAACTAGATTGTTTCCTTCAAGAAGTGCCGGACCAACTGGGCTGTTGTGGGTATATGGGCCTGCGGGCCGCTCCAAGCAACAGCCTGGTGGACCAAACTCTCACAAGTCAAGTCTGACCCCGGGCCGGGCTTGGGGAGTAGAAGAACTCCCAGAACCCCATCAACCAGGTATCAACCAGGTAACCAGGTACCCTGTCGATTCCTCTGAGGATTTTGTTGGTAATGATCATGTCTCGCATTACTCTTCTGTCTTCCAGGGTCATAAGGTCCATTTCACGCAGCCTTTCCTCGTAACTCATGCCTCTTAGTTCTGGGACTAGCCTAGTGGCATACCTCTAAATTTTTTCCAGTTTCGTCTTGTGATTGACAAGGTACGGGCTCCATGCTGGGGCCGCATACTCCAGGATTAGTCTTACATATGTGGTATACAAGATTCTGAATGATTCCTTACACAGATTCCTGAACGCTGTTCTGATGTTAGCCAGCCTCGCATATGCCGCAGACGTTATTCTTTTGATGTGGGCTTCAGGAGGCAGGTTTGGTGTGATATCAACTAGATCTTTTTCTCTGACCGTTTCATGAAGTACTTCATCTCCTATTCTGTATCCTGTGTCTGGCCTCATGTTTCCACCGCCTAATTTAATTACCTTACATTTACTCGGATTTAACTTTAGTAGCCATTTGTTGGGCCATTCATTCAGTTTGTCTAGGTCATTTTGTAGCCTCATACGTCTTAATCCTCCTCATAATTTTTGCATCAGCAAACAATGAAAGGAACGATTCTACACCCTCTGGGAGATCATATACATGTATCAGAAACAGTATAGGTCCAAGGACTGAACCCTGCGGGACTCCACTGGTGACGGCTCGCCAATCTACATCACCCCTCAAAGTGACTCGCTGTCTTCTGTTGCTTAGGTACTCCCTTATCCAAGGGAGTACCTTCCATTTCACTCCAGCCTGCATCTCCAGCTTTTGCACTAGTCTGGTGTGGCACTGTGTCAAAGGCTTTCTGGCAGTCCAAAAATATGCAGTCTGCCCACCCCTCTCTTTCTTGCCATATTTATGTTGCCTGGTCATAGAATTCAATTAATCCTGTGAGGCAAGACTTGTGTGAGGCGTGTGTGTGTGTGTGTTGTGTGTGTGTGTGTACTCACCTAGTTGTGCTTGCGGGGGTTGAGCTCTGGCTCTTTGGTCCCGCTTCTCATCCGTCAATCAACAGGTGTACAGATTCCTGAGCCTACTGGGCTCTATCATATCTACACTTGAAACTGTATATAGAGTCAGCCTCCACCACATCACTGCCTAATGCATTCCATTTGTCAACCACTCTGACACTAAAAACGTTCTTTCTAATATCTCTGTGGCTCATTTGGGCGCTCAGTTTCCACCTGTGTCCCCTTGTGCGTGTTCCCCTTGTGTTAAATAGACTGTCTTTATCTACCCTATCAATTCCCTTCAGAATCTTGAATGTGGTGATCATGTCCCCCTAACTCCTCTGTCTTCCAGCGAAGTGAGGTTTAATTCCCGTAGTCTCTCCTCATAGCTCATACCTCTCAGCTCGGGTACTAGTCTGGTGGCAAACCTTTGAACCTTTTCCAGTTTAGTCTTATCCTTGACTAGATATGGACTCCATGCTGGGGCTGCATACTCCAGGATTGGCCTGACATATATGGTATACAAAGTTCTGAATGATTCTGTACACAAGTTTCTGAATGCCGTTCGTATGTTGGCCAGCCTGGCATATGCCGCTGATGTTATCCGCTTGATATGTGCTGCAGGAGACAGGTCTGGCGTGATATCAACCCCCAAGTCTTTTTCCTTCTCTGACTCCTGAAGAATTTCCTCTCCCAGATGATACCTTGTATCTGGCCTCCTGCTCCCTACACCTATCTTCATTACATTACATTTGGTTGGGTTAAACTCTAACAACCATTTGTTCGACCATTCCTTCAGTTTGTCTAGGTCTTCTTGAAGCCTCAAACAGTCCTCTTCTGTTTTAATCCTTCTCATAATTTTAGCATCGTCCTCAAACATTGAGAGAAATGAATCGATACCCTCTGGGAGATCATTTACATATATCAGAAACAAGATAGGACCGAGTACAGAGCCCTGTGTGACTCCACTGGTAACTTCACGGCAATCGGAGGTCTCACCCCTCACCGTAACTCTCTGCTTCCTATTGCTTAGATACTCCCTTATCCACTGGAGCACCTTACCAGCTACACCTGCCTGTCTCTCCAGCTTATGTACCAGCCTCTTATGCGGTACTGTGTCAAAGGCTTTCCGACAATCCAAGAAAATGCAGTCCGCCCAGCCCTCTCTTTCTTGCTTAATCTTTGTCACCTGATCGTAGAATTCTATCAAGCCTGTAAGGCAAGATTTACCCTCCCTGAACCCATGTTGGCAATTTGTCACGAAGTCCCTTCTCTCCAGATGTGTTACCAGGTTTTTTCTCACGATCTTCTCCATCACCTTGCATGGTATACAAGTCAAGGACACTGGCCTGTAGTTCACTGCCTCTTGCCTGTCGCCCTTTTTGTATATTGGGACCACATTCGCCGTCTTCCATATTTCTGGTAGGTCTCCCGTCTCCAGTGATTTACTATACACTATGGAGAGTGGCAAGCAAAGTGCCTCTGCACACTCTTTCAGTATCCATGGTGAGATCCCATCTGGACCAACATCTCTGTGTGTGTGTGTGTGTGTGTGTGTGTGTGTGTGTGTGTGTGTGTGTGTGTGTGTGTGTGTGTGTGTGTGTGTGTGTGTGTGTGTGTGTGTGTGTGTACTAACCCAGCACTAACAAACATCTCCCCTACTGGTCAGCACCAGTGTGTGTGTGTGTGTGTGTGTGTGTGTGTGTGTGTGTGTGTGTGTGTGTGTGTGTGTGTGTGTGTGTGTGTGTGTGTGTGTGTGTGTGTGTGTGTGTGTGTGTGTGTGTGTGTGTGTGTGTGTGTGTACTAACCCAGCACTAACAAACATCTCCCCTACAGGTCAGCACCAGTGTGTGTGTGTGTGTGTGTGTGTGTGTGTGTGTGTGTGTGTGTGTGTGTGTGTGTGTGTGTGTGTGTGTGTGTGTGTGTGTGTGTGTGTGTGTGTGTGTGTGTGTGTGTGTACTAACCCAGCACTAACAAACATCTCCCCTACAGGTCAGCACCAGTGTGTGTGTGTGTGTGTGTGTGTGTGTGTGTGTGTGTGTATGTGTGTGTGTGTGTGTGTGTGTGTGTGTGTGTGTGTGTGTGTGTGTGTGTGTGTGTGTGTGTGTGTGTGTGTGTGTGTGTGTGTGTGTGTGTGTGTGTGTGTGTGTGTGTACTAACCCAGCACTAACAAACATCTCCCCTACAGGTCAGCACCAGTGTGTGTGTGTGTGTGTGTGTGTGTGTGTGTGTGTGTGTGTACTAACCCAGCACTAACAAACATCTCCCCTACAGGTCAGCACCAGTGTGTGTGTGTGTGTGTGTGTGTGTGTGTGTGTGTGTGTGTGTGTGTGTGTGTGTGTGTGTGTGTGTGTGTGTGTGTGTGTGTGTGTGTGTGTGTACTAATCCAGCACTAACAAACATCACCCCTACAGGTCAGCACCAGTGTGTGTGTGTGTGTGTGTGTGTGTGTGTGTGTGTGTGTGTGTGTGTGTGTGTGTGTGTGTGTGTGTGTGTGTGTGTGTGTGTGTGTGTGTGTGTGTGTGTGTGTGTGTACTAATCCAGCACTAACAAACATCACCCTACAGGTCAGCACCAGTGTGTGTGTGTGTGTGTGTGTGTGTGTGTGTGTGTGTGTGTGTGTGTGTGTGTGTGTGTGTGTGTGTGTGTACTAATCCAGCACTAACAAACATCACCCTACAGGTCAGCACCAGTGAGTGTGTGTGTGTGTGTGTGTGTGTGTGTGTGTGTGTGTGTGTGTGTGTGTGTGTGTGTGTGTGTGTGTGTGTGTGTGTGTGTGTGTGTGTGTGTGTGTGTGTACTAACCCAGCACTAACAGACATCACCCTACAGGTCAGCACCAGGCCGCCGTCCAGCAGAGCGGTTACAACGCCTCCGTCAACGAGACATATTCCATTCAGGTCATCATACTCTTCAGCGCCGTCAGTCAACTGGTCATCACCTCTCACTTCCGATGACCGACAACACTTCGCTCGGGGACGTGATAACCAAAACATTGTCAGGAAATTTACTATTTTTGTAAATAAAATAGAGAGAAATCAATATATTTTTTAGTGCCGTTATGCACCTGAGGTGTGTGGAACACACCGGTTTGTTCCAAGTGATGGCACTCATCGTGGTGTCCTGGGTGTTGTTCCAGTGGTGGAGTACACGTGGGTGTTGTTCCAGTGGTGGAGTACACGTGGGTGTTGTTCCAGTGGTGGAGTACACGTGGGTGTTGTTCCAGTGGTGGAGTACACGTGAGTGTTGTTCCAGTGGTGGAGTACACGTGGGTGTTGTTCCAGTGGTGGAGTACACGTGGGTGTTGTTCCAGTGGTGGAGTACACGTGGGTGTTGTTCCAGTGGTGGAGTACACGTGGGTGTTGTTACAGTGGTGGAGTACACGTGGGTGCTGTTACAGTGGTGGAGTACACGTGGGTGTTGTTCCAGTGGTGGAGTACACGTGGGTGTTGTTCCAGTGGTGGAGTACACGTGGGTGTTGTTCCAGTGGTGGAGTACACGAGGGTGCTGTTACAGTGGTGGAGTACACGTGGGTGTTGTTCCAGTGGTGGAGTACACGTGGGTGTTGTTCCAGTGGTGGAGTACACGTGGGTGTTGTTCCAGTGGTGGAGTACACGTGGGTGTTGTTCCAGTGGTGGAGTACACGTGAGTGTTGTTCCAGTGGTGGAGTACACGTGGGTGTTGTTCCAGTGGTGGAGTACACGTGGGTGTTGTTACAGTGGTGGAGTACACGTGGGTGCTGTTACAGTGGTGGAGTACACGTAGGTGTTGTTCCAGTGGTGGAGTACACGTGGGTGTTGTTCCAGTGGTGGAGTACACGTGGGTGTTGTTCCAGTGGTGGAGTACACGAGGGTGCTGTTACAGTGGTGGAGTACACGTGGGTGTTGTTCCAGTGGTGGAGTACACGTGGGTGTTGTTCCAGTGGTGGAGTACACGTGGGTGTTGTTCCAGTGGTGGAGTACACGTGGGTGTTGTTCCAGTGGTGGAGTACACGTGAGTGTTGTTCCAGTGGTGGAGTACACGTGGGTGTTGTTCCAGTGGTGGAGTACACGTGGGTGTTGTGCCAGTGGTGGAGTACACGTGGGTGTTGTTCCAGTGGTGGAGTACACGTGGGTGTTGTGCCAGTGGTGGAGTACACGTGGGTGTTGTTCCAGTGGTGGAGTACACGTGAGTGTTGTTCCAGTGGTGGAGTACACGTGGGTGTTGTTCCAGTGGTGGAGTACACGTGGGTGTTGTGCCAGTGGTGGAGTACACGTGGGTGTTGTTCCAGTGGTGGAGTACACGTGGGTGTTGTGCCAGTGGTGGAGTACACGTGGGTGTTGTGCCAGTGGTGGAGTACACGTGGGTGTTGTGCCAGTGGTGGAGTACACGTGGGTGTTGTTCCAGTGGTGGAGTACACGTGGGTGTTGTGCCAGTGGTGGAGTACACGTGGGTGTTGTTCCAGTGGTGGAGTACACGTGGGTGTTGTGCCAGTGGTGGAGTACACGTGGGTGTTGTTCCAGTGGTGGAGTACACGTGGGTGTTGTTCCAGTGGTGGAGTACACGTGAGTGTTGTTCCACTGGTGGAGTACACGTGGGTGTTGTTCCAGTGGTGGAGTACACGTGGGTGTTGTGCCAGTGGTGGAGTACACGTGGGTGTTGTTCCAGTGGTGGAGTACACGTGGGTGTTGTTCCAGTGGTGGAGTACACGTGAGTGTTGTTCCAGTGGTGGAGTACACGTGGGTGTTGTTCCAGTGGTGGAGTACACGTGAGTGTTGTTCCAGTGGTGGAGTACACGTGGGTGTTGTGCCAGTGGTGGAGTACACGTGGGTGTTGTGCCAGTGGTGGAGTACACGTGGGTGTTGTGCCAGTGGTGGAGTACACGTGGGTGTTGTTCCAGTGGTGGAGTACACGTGGGTGTTGTTCCAGTGGTGGAGTACACGTGGGTGTTGTTCCAGTGGTGGAGTACACGTGGGTGTTGTTCCAGTGGTGGAGTACACGTGGGTGTTGTTCCAGTGGTGGAGTACACGTGGGTGTTGTTCCAGTGGTGGAGTACACGTGGGTGTCTCTCCAGTGGTGGAGTACACGTGGGTGTTGTTCCAGTGGTGGAGTACACGTGGGTGTCTCTCCAGTGGTGGAGTACACGTGGGTGTTGTTCCAGTGGTGGAGTACACGTGGGTGTTGTTCCAGTGGTGGAGTACACGTGGGTGTTGTTCCAGTGGTGGAGTACACGTGGGTGTTGTTCCAGTGGTGGAGTACACGTGAGTGTTGTTCCAGTGGTGGAGTACACGTGGGTGTTGTTCCAGTGATGGAGTACACGTGGGTGTTGTTCCAGTGGTGGAGTACACGTGAGTGTTGTTCCAGTGGTGGAGTACACGTGGGTGTTGTTCCAGTGGTGGAGTACACGTGGGTGTTGTTCCAGTGGTGGAGTACACGTGGGTGTTGTTCCAGTGGTGGAGTACACGTGGGTGTTGTTCCAGTGGTGGAGTACACGTGGGTGTTGTTCCAGTGGTGGAGTACACGTGGGTGTTGTTCCAGTGGTGGAGTACACGTGGGTGTTGTTCCAGTGGTGGAGTACACGTGGGTGTTGTTCCAGTGGTGGAGTACACGTGGGTGTTGTTCCAGTGGTGGAGTACACGCGAGTGTTGTTCAGTACTTCAACTTACCATAACACAAAAGCATTGAAAAAAATAGTATATATATATATATATATATATATATATATATATATATATATATATATATATATATATATATATATATATATATATATATATATATATATATATATATATATATTTATGCAAACATGCTTGAATGGTCCCAAAGTCAATATATAACTGAAAGCTCCACACACCAGAAGGATTCGAACCCAGACAGGTAGGAGCAGTGTGTACCTTGGTGTACCTGGTTCCTTAACCGCTTGTCCACACTAATGCCCACACCCCGTTATTCTGGGGTGTGGAGTTCTCAGTGGCATATTGGCTTGGGGACTATTCTAGCTTGTTCACATTTGTGTTGCTCACGTGGCCCCGCCAAGTGAGGTGATTCGATGAAATAACTATGCCCAAGCTTGCCACCGAGTGCTGTCGGGTGTTGGGTGCATAAGTTCTCTCGACTTCCAAAATTTTTGTACAGTCAGTGTGGTCAAGCTGTTAAGGTACCAGGTACACAGTGCTCCTAGCTGTCTGGGTTCGAATCCTTCTGGGGGTGTGGAATATATATTTGTATATATGCTATATGTCATGTTCTGTATTGATTTTTATTATGTTTTGGGCTGACGAGGCGTTTGATCTGTCATCTTCAATCAGGTGCCCCAAAAATCACACGAGACAAGCCCATGACATCACCCTAAAAAGAGAAATGTTGAATAAAAACACTTGTATAATAGACACAACCCAAGATATAAAAAGATTAAAAATTTTTGATCACTCTACATAAAAATAGAACAACCAACCATAATTACCCACATTATAGAACTATTCACTCTACCCACTATGAGAGTAAGGACAAGACCGGAACGAGAAGATGTCAACATAGAGGACACTGTCCAACATGCTACGCCCAATACGCCTGATTAATCTTTGTGAATCGGACCCCATTTTCGCCTCTTTCTCCAAACTTTAACGCCTTACTTTTCTCCCCTTTACGCCTTATTCTTGACCCATTTGTATTGATCTACTTGTCTACACCTGACCCCCTAATGGTTTAATTCCATTATGCCCTGTAGTTTCCTATCACTTGAGAATGAACCATGTAGGTTCGAAACGTGTATTTTTATAATAAATGTAATACCTACAGTTATTTATCTCTTTTTCTTCACCTCGAACGAATATGACTTTTGGAGAACTCCTCTTCCAATTAAACCAAGATGCAAGAGCACTAGTCATATAAGAAAATAATCAATACAGAATAAGCAGCCATATTCGATGAGAAATGTATATATATATATATATATATATATATATATATATATATATATATATATATATATATATATATATATATATATATATATATAAATATATATATATATATATATGTATATATATATATATATATATATATATATATATATATATATATATATATATATATATATATATATATATATATATATATATATATATATATACGTTATAATTACCTATGTATTATGCTTGTATGTCTGCTGTATCAGAGGGGCCATTGGGCTACATCGGATGGGCCAATTGGGTGCATCTGATGGGCCAATGGGCCTTCTGCGTTGTCCAAGTATTGTACCTCACCCCACTTCACCACTCTCTCCTGCCTATTTATACCCATCACTCGATCTGTAAAATCATTCCTTCTGAAGATGTATTTAATATACGAAAGTACTTAAGGAAATTCCTGTTTCATTTTCCTCCGTGGTCTGACATTGTCACATTCTTAATCACGTGTTTATTTTCGTGATATACACATATATATATATATATATATATATATATATATATATATATATATATATATATATATATATATATATATATATATATATATATATATATATATATATATATGCGTTTGTTATATATATATATATATATATATATATATATATATTATTAAATATGACCGAAAAAGTAAGATTAATAATTCTAACACGAATTTTCTCAATCTTTCGTACAACTATATTCTACCCACCTCAAGACTCCGCTCCAATATAGAAGCATCAAGAAATATGGACCAATAGGCTTTCTACAAACACTTCTATTCAATACCCATTGTTTCTGTTCTGTCTTGTGTTGATACATTTAATACCCTATTAATATCCCCTCTTGTTCTGTCTTGTGTTAATGCCACATCACCCCTCCCACCTCACTCAAATGTAGATATAAAATCAGAGATACGTAAGTTCTAATCAGTTGTGTATTTGTGAAGTCTTTGAAAATGTAATAAGTTTTACGAAACGCGCCCGTGTCGCGTCAGACTAGAAATAAAAATGAATTTTGGAGAAGTGATTTTTGATTTACCTCCAACAGTGAAGCGTAATGTACGAAAGATTGAGAAAATTCGTGTTAGAATTATTAATCTTACTTTTTCGGTCATATTTAATAATATATGTCTACAGGAAAGACTGCTACCAAAATATACTAATATATATATATATATATATATATATATATATATATATATATATATATATATATATATATATATATATATATATATATATATATATATTGTCACGGGGGGGTGGACTGGGGCTCTGCTAGCACTCAGCTGCTAGGGGCTCAAAAGGCCGAATACTCAGCCCCTCCAACTTCCGGGATTCACCGGAGTCTCCTTGGTCACACAGGAGAGGACCAACAATGCTCACCTCCGCAGGTCTTTGCTTCCACCACAAAGGGGTTGCCACTGATTCACCGTGGAAGCCCTTCAGTCAAACACGGGGAAACTGCTGTTAACAGTTCCGGCCTAGACCCATGGAGGAGTGAAGGAAGACTCAGGCTTACCTTATAACCATAACCTCCCTGAGTCTTGCCTACCAGACAAAAAAGGTTGCAGGAAGTCCTTTCCCACCTGTCTTCTCTATCTTCTTCTTAACAAGGTCGCCAGTTGGGTTATTATATCTGCACCCCAGCGATGCAGTTCAGTGGGTGTATTATATATTGTTTGTTTCCAGAAGATTGCTACTCCCATAGATCTGCTATTGGACTGTCGGCCCAGGGTACTCTCCCAGGAAGGTCTGTGTGGCTTTACCTCTCTCTAGCCACTACGTTAATAGTTGCCACCATTCAGGCACTGATACTGATCGGATGGCTAAGGGTACACTTTTATATAAGTCTGTGCTGTTTTTACCACTCTCCAGGCAATAAGAACTTCTATAGGGAACGTGGTGTTCCCTAGGTGGTACTATGATAACCTTCGTGTATGCTCATAGAGAAATATTATAATGGAGGCACACTTAAACACAATGATAAAAGGTGTGAATTTACTGACACAAATTACACGATCACACATACAATCACAAGTAATACATGAATATGAAAATATGGATAATAAATCTGGAGATCGTCAGCAACTCTTCTTCCACGACCTCCAACACTCCTTCAACTGGGCAGAAAGACAGGAGTCACACACTCTCTCACAGAAGGGCCTCTTCACCACGTCGGCACCTCTTCTTCACTGTCCTGCCGTCCACACACACTGTCCTCTCCAACAGTCTTGGACACAAGCTGCCCTGCAGCCTATTCTACTACTAAAGTATTAATGTCCTATTGCCACATACATAAGTGAATATTGTGGCCTATGTAACCTACTCACACAAGGGGTAATGGGAGGGAAAGTGATCTACCTTTACATTCCTGGCTCACGACCCCTGTCCCTCGATGGTGTGAGGTTCCCACGCTTCCTGAGTCGATCATTGACGATCCAGGACCGTTCCACAGGTCCTCAGGTGTCGTGAAGCCTTCGCGTCGTCGCCTTTCCAATCCCTGAGATTCAGCTACCCCAATCCTGGTTCATCAATGGGCACTGAGCTAATCACTATTTTCACACACTCGCCCCTTCCACAAGGCGTTGCTCCTTGTCCTAGGAACGGTGTCGACCCTCCAAAACCCTCGGTGGATGTGACCCGGTCACAGCTAGGCCTGCCCGCCACACCTTCCAGGCCCTCAACGTCCAGCGTCGCCACCCAGCGTCATCGCCGAATATTTTCCAAGTTTGGCACTCTTTTGCTCAATAAACTTGGTTCCTTTTTGCTTCCCAGAAGTACGGGGTCTCCAATATATAAGGTGGGTTGCGATGGCTAGCTCTAATCCACTGAGAAAGGCTTGTAGAGCCTCAAATCCTTGAGAGCTGACCGAGGTGCGTCCTCTCGCCTCCACGGTCAGGTCAACTCTGAGGTTGGCGCCGCCCGGGGCACTCGGTGACGTCACGGCGTTCTCTGATTGATCGCCCGTGACCCAAGCCACCCAATGCGCACACGGCTAACGTCCCTTCCAAAATGTCATATCTGCAGTAGGGGATACTCTTTCATTTTAAATCAGGGCGCCAATTTCCCCTTACTGAGCTAGAGAAAGTCTATCTTTGGCTAACTGCCAACAAACTCACCCTTAACATTGACAAAACGTTTCATATTCTGTTTGGCAATAAATCCTCTAATCAGATAAATCTCAAAATAAACAATACCCAAATTTGTAACAAATTAGATGGCAAATTCCTTGGCGTTCTCATCGACCACAAGCTGAATTTCCAGGGTCACATTCTAAATATATCAAAAAAAGTTTCAAAAACTGTTGGCATTCTTTCTAAGATCAGATATTATGTACCCCGCCATGCGCTGGTGACGCTCTATTACTCCCTCATCTATCCATACGTCAACTATAGTATTTGTGCTTGGGGTTCTACTACCCAAAATCATTTACGTCCTCTTATTACCCAACACAAAGCTGCTATTAGGACAATATCCAACTCTGGCCCCAGACATCACTCGGTACCCTTACTCAAATCTCTGAATATGTTAGATATTAAGTCACTGCACATTCTCTCATGTGTATTATACATATATAAAACGCTGAACTGTAATGCCAATCCTGACCTCAAAAGCTTCATTGAAGGTTGTAACAGAACCCATGAGCACCACACCAGAAATAAATACAGTTTTGATATTCCTAGAGTACGACTTAATCAAACTAGAAATGCTCTACAAATCAAGGGACCCAGAATGTGGAATGACCTTCCCAACCATGTTAAAGACTGTACCTCTCTCATCCAGTTTAAGATAAAAACTAAACACTACCTAATAAATTCCCTGTAACCTACCTCACTCCTCTATTGTCAACCCATGTCTGTTATTTTTTTTTAATCAACACTGTTTGTCAACCTATTGTATTTGTGCTGCTTTTTCAGTCATGTTCCCCCTTTTTTTTTATCTTTATTTATATTTGTTCTCAACACTTTTTATTCTTTATGCTCAATTAGTATTAAGTTCTAGATATTAATGTTTTTCTTGCCCGAAACGCATTGCGTAATAGTGGCTTTAGGCATTGTATGTACTAGCTCTATCTATATATCAATCCATTAATGTAACATCACTTGTATGTATGTACCTTACCTGAATAAACATATTTATATTTATTTATTTATATTTACATAACGTAACTTTCTCCCTTAACTGGCAGCCGGTCTGGTCGCCACATACATCAAGACTCCCTGAACCTCAGAGAAACAGTAGGGAGAGTTTATATGACTCTTAAAGCAGGCAAACGAGATAGGAGAGGGCACCGTAACAATATATATATATATATATATATATATATATATATATATATATATATATATATATATATATATATATATATATATATATATATATATATATGTCGTACCTAGTAGCCAGAACGCACTTCTCAGCCTACTATACATGGCCCAATTTGCCTAATAAGCCAAGTTTTCATGAATTAATATATTTTCTCTAATTTTTTTCTTATGAAATGATAAAGCTACCCATTTCATTATGTATGAGGTCAATTTTTTTTTATTGGAGTTAAAATTAACGTAGATATATGACCGAACCTAACCAACCATACCTAACCTAACCTAACCTATCTTTATAGGTTAGGTTAGGTTAGGTAGCCGAAAAAGTTAGGTTAGGTAGGTTAGGTAGTCGAAAAACAATTAATTCATGAAAACTTGGCTTATTAGGCAAATCAGGCCTTGTATAGTAGGCTGAGAAGTGCGTTCTGGCTACTAGGTACGACATATATATATATATATATATATATATATATATATATATATATATATATATATATATATATATATATATATATATGTCGTACCTAGTAGCCAGAATGCACTTCTCGGCCTACTATGCAAGGTGCGATTTGCCTAATAGGCCAAGTTTTCCTGAAATAATATATTTTCTCTATTTTTTCCTTATGAAATGATAAAGCTTCCCATTTCATTATGTATGAGGTAAATTTTTTTTTATTCGAGTTAAAATTAACGTAGATATATGACCGAACCTAACCAACCCTACCTAACCTAACCTAACTTATCTTTATAGGTTAGGTAACGTTAGGTAGCCAAAAAAGTTAGGTTAGGTTAGGTAGTCGAAAAGCAATTAATTCATGAAAACTTGGCTTAATCGGGCCTTGCATAGTAGGCTGAGAAGTGAGTTCTGGCTATTAGGTACGACATATATATATATATATATATATATATATATATATATATATATATATATATATATATATATATATATATATATATATATATATATATATATACCTGTGGATGAAACAATCGGGATGATAGCGGACAGAGTGTATCGTGATCCGGCCTGTACTCCTCTTGACATACCAGAAAACATTCTAAGGAAACTACTCCAAGCTTGTACTAAAGAGGCACCCTTCATGAGCCCGGATGGGCACATGTATAAGCAAGTAGGTGGGGTCGCCATGGATTCTCCCCTAGGTGTCCTGTTTGCGAACTTCTACATGGGTACCATCGAACAAAAGGTCTTAGTCGACATGAACTTGAAACCGGCCATATACTGCAGGTATGTTGACGACATTTTTACACAGGTACCTGATGTCAGACATCTGCAGGAGCTGAAGGAGGCATTTGAGCGGAATTCTGTGTTGCGTTTCACTTACGAGATGGAGAAGGATGGGAAGCTGCCCTTTCTAGATGTAACAGTTATGGAAAGGAGCGGAGGTTTCCACACCACAGTCTGCACTAAGGAAACATAGGAATGTGCCTCAATGCCAACAGTGACTTCCCAGACAGGTACAAGAATAGTGTTGTTAACGCTTATGTCGACCGTGCTCTCAGCCACAGCTCAGGATGGAAGCAAGTCGATGAAGAACTCTGTTGGGTAAGGTAGGTCCTAGTCAACAATGGCTTTTCCAATGGTTTCGTTGAAGACATCATAAGAAGGAAGGTGAAATGCCATGCAACCTCTGAAGGGTTGCAACTAACACAACACCTTTACCCCCTATTAGACTATTTTACAGGAACTTCTTTTCCACAGCTCATAAAACGGAGGAAAGGGTCCTGAAAGATATTGTTAATAGAAAGGTTATCCCTACAGACAAAAATCAGAAGATACAATTGACGATTTACTATAAAACCAAGAAAACGGCCAACCTACTCATGAGAAACTCTCCAGACACAAAGCAGAACGCTTTAAAAGAGACCAATGTCATCTATGCCTTCAAATGCCCACTTGGGGACTGTAAGCCTCAAAGAATTCAGTATGTAGGCAAGACAACAACATCTCTTTCCAGGCGATTAACGATGCATAAGCAACAAGGCTCCATTAAGGAACATATAATCTCTTCCCACAACCAGACCATCACCAGAGAAGTCTTAACAAAAAACACGGAAATCATCGATAGATACAGCGATAGCAGGCGGCTTGATATCTGTGAGGCACTACACATTAAGAAGTCGACACCAGCAATCAACAGCCAATTAATGCACAACTACATTCCACCCACTTCAAGACTCCGCACCAATATAGAAGCATCAAGAAATATGGGCCAATAGGCCCTTTGCAGTTGCTTCCATTCTTCCCTTTAACTTACAAAATATTATTCCCATTGTTTCGTGTTCTGTCTTGTGTTGAAAGTTTGTTTTCACCTCATCCAAATCTGTTGTAACATATCACCTCACCCAAATGCAGGTATAAAATCGAAGCTGTTTGAACTCTGTTCAGTTATAGTTGTGTGTGTGTAAACTAAAGTCTTTGAAAATGTAATAAGTTTTACGAAACGCGTTCAAGTGTCGTGTCAGACTAGAAATAAAAATGAATTTTGGAGAATTGATTTTTCAGTTACCATCAACAGTGAAAAGAAATATAAGAAACATAGAGAGAATTCGTGTTAGAATTACTAATCTTACTTTTTCGGTCATATTTAATAATATATATATATATATATATATATATATATATATATATATATATATATATATATGTGTGTGTGTGTATATATATATATATATATATATATATATATATATATATATATATATATATATATATATATATATATATATATATATATATATATATATATATATATATATATATATATATATATATATATATATATATATATATATATATATATATATATATATTGGTGTATACTGGCAGCAGGTTTTCTTTCAAACATGTTTCATTGAATATGACTGCATATTCTGTATTTATTATTTTTTTTGGTTTAGGGCTTCTATCCCTCTAACTATTTTCTTAGCATCAGGGCTTAATTGGAATAGGAGTTCTCCAAAACTCATTTTCGTACTTTTAAGGTGAAGAAAAGAAGTGATTTACTATAGAGTGTATTACACTTATTTGTATAATTTGCACGACGTTTCGAACCTCCATGGTTCATTCTCAAGTGAACAGATCTTACAATACTAGTTGATTTTATACCCGCATTAGGTCAGGTGATAATACAATGAAGGTGAAAAACATGGGGGGATACATAAGGGATAAACATAGGGGCTGCAGAAGGCTTATTGGCCCATACGAGGCATCTCCTATCCAAACACAAAGATTAATCCAGTGTAATTGGCCTGTTATGTTGGACATTGTCTTCTGTGTTGGCATCGATATGTTCTTGTCTTGTCCTTACTCTCATGGTGGGTAGAGTAAATAGTTCCGTGATTTGGGTGTTCATGGTAGGTCGCTCTATTCTTATGTGAATTGCCTCAAGAATTTGTAAATTCTTGAGGCAATTCAAGATTACAAATTCTTGAGGCAATTCACATAAGAATAGAGCGACCTACCATGAACACCCAAATCACGGAACTATTTACTCTACCCACCATGAGAGTAAGGACAAGACAAGAACATATCGATGCCAACACAGAAGACAATGTCCAACATAACAGGCCAATTACACTGGATTAATCTTTGTGTTTGGATAGGAGATGCCTCGTATGGGCCAATAAGCCTTCTGCAGCCCCTATGTTTATCCCTTATGTATCCCCCCATGTTTTTCACCTTCATTGTATTATCACCTGACCTAATGCGGGTATAAAATCAACTAGTATTGTAAGATCTGTTCACTTGAGAATGAACCATGGAGGTTCGAAACGTCGTGCAAATTATACAAATAAGTGTAATACACTCTATAGTAAATCACTTCTTTTCTTCACCTTAAAAGTACGAAAATGAGTTTTGGAGAACTCCTATTCCAATTAAGCCCTGATGCTAAGAAAATAGTTAGAGGGATAGAAGCCCTAAACCAAAAAATAATAAATACAGAATATGCGGTCATATTCAATGAAACATATATATATATATATATATATATGTGTGTGTGTGTGTGTGTGTGTGTGTGTGTGTGTGTGTGTGTGTGTGTGTGTGTGTGTGTGTGTGTGTGTGTGTGTGTGTGTGTGTGTGTGTGTGTGTGCGTTTTCCCTTTGCATCCCTTTGTCAGGTATGGAGGTACACACAGCTGGTGTCATCATCCCTGCGCCAGGTATGGAGTGTGTGACAGCTGGTGTCATCATCCCTGCGCCAGGTATGGAGGTACACACAGCTGGTGTCATCATCCCTGCGCCAGGTATGGAGTGTGACAGCTGGTGTCATCATCCCTGCGCCAGGTATGGAGGTACACACAGCTGGTGTCATCATCCCTGCGCCAGGTATGGAGTGTGTGACAGCTGGTGTCATCATCCCTGCGCCAGGTATGGAGGTACACACGGCTGGTGTCATCATCCCTGCGCCAGGTATGGAGGTACACACGGCTGGTGTCATCATCCCTGCGCCAGGTATGGAAAGTGAGTCAACTGGATGCTGCACAAAACTCTGCTAAACCTTCCCAAGCTCATGATTCTATCTGAAAATAATTGTCAAAAACATAACGATATAAAAAAAGTTCAAATATTGATTAAAAAAGTTCAACGTTTTTCAAATTGAACGGACTCAATTGTCAGAAACAGTCCTGGTCCTAACTTAGTGCTCTATATACATGTAAACAAGTTATAAGTGGTGCAAGTTAGATATAAATCCCCATACATAAGGAGCCCGGGGTCATGCCAAAGTTATGTTTAGGTACATTTTGATCTTTATTTTAAAGAAATCTGTCAACGTTTCATTCTTTTAAGTCTCAAGAAAATCTGGTAATAATTGCGAGTTGCCAACTAGTATTTTTCATGCTCTGAAAGTATAAAATATGAGAGTAATAAAATACAAAGTATTGGAAAGTATATACAAAGTCAAGTTCTATAATTATTAATAACATTCTTGAGGACTTGAGACGCGGTATTTTTGCCGGGAAAATTCAAATATCAAGTAAGTAATAATCAAAAGAAGGCACCAAACCGGGATGGCTATGTAGCACCATCATATGTGTAGAATAAGCAGAGGGCGCTAAATATCACCAAGGACGCCAATACGAGAACAAAAACGCATTAGGCGAACGATATCAAAATTATTCGAGTCACCAAGAATTCTATTGAGTGACAGGTGACCGCGAGGGGCGGTCGTAAAGCAAGACACACGCTCGTCCTGGAAGTCAGGATATTCAAGAAGGACATGCACGACCGTAAGAGGGACAATGCAATTAGGACAATAAGGAGCAGGGCGGCGCTCCATCAAGTGACCATGGGTTAAGCGAGTATGGCCAATACACAACCTCGCCAGAGCTGTTTCCCATCGCCGGTTACAGTGGTAGGAGGACGGCCACGAGGACACACAACATTTAAGAGTACATAGTTTGTTACCAGTAACAGACGACCAAGAAGCCTGCCAACGGGTAAGTATGGAGGAATGGATAACCGGGTAAAAGTCGGAATATGGGATACCTTTACGAGAGATGGGACAAGAGCAGACAGCTTCCTTGGCGGCAGCATCCGCACACTCATTTAAAGACACACCAATGTGGCTGGGAACCCAACAACACTCAACCCACTTAAGTTTACTGAGAACAAGAAACAGCCAATGCTGGATCTCGACAACTACTGGATGAACCGGATTAAAGGACCCGAGAGCCATGAGGGCACTACGAGAGTCAACAACAACTACAAAGGAAGACTGACAACGAGAAAGCAGTAGACGAAGAGCATAGAGAATAGAATTAAGTTCCGCTGTGAAGATGCTAGTCTCTGGAGGTAAGCGACACATATAAGTGCGATCAGGAAAAACAACAGAGTAGCCAACACCGTCCGCAGACTTAGACCCATCGGTGAAGACGGAAACGGAGCGGGAGTGAGAAGAAAAGTGCTCAAGGAAAATGTGTTTTAGAACTGTAGGAGGGGTAAAAGCTTTAGTGATGCGGGTCAAGGATGTACAAAACTGCAGAAGGGGGACTCTCTACGGGGCCAAGAAGGAACAACACGAGGAGAAACATTAGAAACACAAACGGAAAGAGAATCCTGTAAGCGAGATAACCGGACAGAAAGAGGGAGGTGGTGAAGAGGAACAGGAACCGCAGGAGGGGTAAAAGTTAAAGCACGACAGAGGCGAGAAAAAGGATGTTGTAAGGACCGCGCAAGATAGCGAAGACAGTAGCGATCACGGCGGTCCTGGAGAAACAGGAAGCCAGTGTCAACATACAAGCTAAGGTCGGGAGTCGAACGAAAGGCACCAGAACTGAGGAGCAACCCAGTATGGTGCAAAGCATCAAGACGGCGAAGAGTAGAAGGAGAAGCAGACGAATAGGCTGGGCAACCATAATCGAGCTTAGACAGGACGAGAGAGGAATGTAAAGCATGGAGAGTGCGCCTATCCGCTCCCCAAGAAGTATGGGACAATACCCGAAGGAGAGTAAGGGCCTTAGAGCACTCAACACAGAGGTAAGAGATATGGGGAGACCAAGACAAACGAGTGTCAAGTAAGTAAGTAATTATCAAAAGAAGGCACCAAACCGGGAAGACTATGTAGCACCATCAAATGTGCGGAATGATCAGAGAGCGCTAAATATCACCAAGGATGCCAATACGAGAACAAAAACGCATTAGGCGAACGATATTAAAAGTATCCGAGTCACCAAGAATTCTATTGAGGGACAGGCGACCACGAGGGGCGGTCATAAAGCAAGACACACGCTCGTCCTGGAAGTCAGGATATTCAAGAAGGACATGCACGACCGTAAGAGGGACAATGCAATTAGCACAATAAGGAGCAGGGCGGCGCTCCATCAAGTGACCATGGGTTAAGCGAGTATGGCCAGTACGCAACCTCGCCAGAGCTGTTTCCCATCACCGGTTATGGTGGTAGGAGGACGGCTACGAGGAAACACAACATTTAAGAGTACGTAGTTTGTTACCAGTAACAGACGACCAAGAAGCCTGCCAACGGGTAAGGATGGAGGAATGGATAACCGGGTAAAAATTAGAATATGGAATACCTTTACGAGAGATGGGACAAGAGCAGACAGCTTCCTTGGCGGCAGCATCCGCACACTCATTTAAAGACACACCAATATGGCTGGGAACCCAACAAAACTCAACCGACTTAAATTTACTGTGAACAAGAAACAGCCAATGCTGGATCTCGACAACTACTGGATGAACTGGATTAAAGGACCCGAGAGCCATGAAGGCACTACGAGAGTCAACAACAACTCCAAAGGAAGACTGACAACGAGAAAGCTGGAGACGAAGAGCATAGAGAATAGCATAAAGCTCCGCTTTAAAGATGCTAGTCTCCGGAGGTAAGCGACACATAAGTGCGATCAGGAAAACAACAGAGTAGCCAACACCGTCCGCAGACTTAGACCCATCGGTGAAGACGGAAACGGAGCGGGAGTGAGAAGAAAAGTGCTCAAGGAAAACGTGTTTTAGAACTGTTGGAGGGGTAAAAGCTTTAGTGATGCGGGTCAAGGATGTACAAAACTGCAAAAGGGGGACTCTCCACTGGGGCAAAGAAGGAACAACACGAGGAGAAACATTAGAAACACGAACAGAAAGAGAATCCTGTAAGCGAGATAACCGGACAGAAAGAGAGAGGTGGTGAAGAGGAACAGGAACCGCAGGAGGGGTAAAAGTTAAAGCACGACAGAGGCGAGAGGAAGGATGTTGTAAGGACCGGGCAAGATAGCGAAGACAGTAGCGATCACGGCGGTCCTGGAGAGACAGGAAGCCAGTGTCAACATACAATCTAAGGACGGGAGTCGAACGAAAGGCACCAGAACTGAGGCGCAACCCAGTATGGTGCAAAGCATCAAGACGGTGGAGAGTAGAAGGAGAAGCAGACGAGTAAGCAGGGCTACCTACCTACCTTGAGGTGCTTCCGGGGCTTAGTGTCCCCGCGGCCCGATCGTCGACCAGGCCTCCTGGTTGCTGGACTGATCAACCAGGCTGTTAGACGCGGCTGCTCGCAGCCTGACGTATGAGTCATAGCCTGGTTGATCAGGCAACCATAATCGAGCTTAGACAGGACGAGAGAGGAATGTAAAGCATTGAGAATGCGCCTATCCGCTCCCCAAGAAGTATGGGACAATACCCGAAGGAGGGTAAGGGCCTTAGAGCACTCAACACGGAGGTAAGAGATTTGGGAAGATCAAGACAAACGAGTGTCAAGGAATAACCTCAAAAGTTTCGCTGAACTTTGTACTCAAGGGGATGACCATAAAGTGACAAAGAGGGACGAAGAACGACCCGTTTCCGAGTAAAAGACATGGCACAAGTCTTAGAAGTAAAGAACTTGAAGCCATGATCGGTGGCCCAAGACGACACGGCATCAATCGCAAGTTGAAGCTGGCGCTGAAGGAGAGGCGAATCATCACCCTGACAGCAAAGGGAAAGATCATCGACATAGAGAGCGGAGAAGACACCTGAAGGAAGAGAGGAAAGAAGACCATTGAGAGAAACCAGAAAAAGAGTAGTGCTCAGAACACTACCCTGGGGCACACCTTCGTACTGCTGAAAAGAGGCAGAGAGAGCAGTACCAAGGCGCACCCGAAAGGAACGACGAGAGAGGAAGCTGAGGAGAAAGAGAGGGAGATGACCATGAAGGCCAAAAGAATGAATCTGGGATAGAATATGATATCGCCAAGTGGTGTCGTAAGCCTTTTCCAGGTCAAAAAAGACGGCAATACGGAGGTCTTCGCAGCAAAAGCAGTACGAATATAGACCTCCAAGTTCACCAGGACATCTGTCGTGCTGCGGCACTTCCGGAAACCAAATTGAGGAGGTGATGGTGTTCCAGGAACTACATCAGACGAACGTTAACCATACGTTCAAAGAGTTTGCAGACACAACTTGTGAGGGCAAAAGGGCGAGAGTCCTTAGGGGAAGATCCCAGAGACCTTGGTTTGCGAACAGGAAGGACAACGGCATCGAGCCAGTCCTCAGGGACTGACGACGAATCCCAGATCCGATTATACAGACTCAGTAAATACTGAGACGTGCACGGAGGGAGATGGCGAAGCATCTCATAATGAATACCATCGGAGCCCGAAATGCTTTGCCCGAAACGCTTTGCGTAATAGTGGCTTTAGGCATTGTATGTACTAGCCCTATCTATAAATCCATCACTCTTTGTAAAATCTCTTGTATGTATGTACCTTACCTAAATAAACATTTGATTTGATTTGATTTGAGCCCGCTGCCTTAGAAGCATAGACGGCCAGGGCAGAACGAAGTTCAGAGAGAGAGAAGGGATCGTTATAGGAAAGTCGAAGACGAGTGCAGAAATCTAAAGGACGAGACTCAAGGACAGGTTTACGAAGAAGGAAAGATTGGAGAAGATAAAGACCAGAGCTAACAGAAGAAAAGTGGGAACCCAGTTCGGTAGCAACCTTCAACGGGTCCGCCACAAGAGTACCATGGAGGTGAAGGACCGGTGAAACATCGGGAACGAACTTACCCGCTATCTTGCGGATACGCCTCCAGATCTGTGGCAGGGGAGTTTCGGACGTAATTGTGGAGACATAAGATGCCCAACATTCACGTTTAGCCATACGGATGGCTCTACGGGCCACCGCACTCGCATTCCAAAAGAAAAGAAAAGAATCGGCCGTCTGCCGACGGCGGTGCCTCTTCCAGGCTGCACACTTACAGCGGACAGCCCGAGCACAGTCTGCATTCCACCAGGGAACGCACTTCCGCGGACCCCGAGAGGAAGAGCGAGGAATAGAGCGGAGGGCAGCATCGAAGACAGTGCCATGAAAAAGGAGGAGAGCGCGAGGGAGAGGCAGAAGGGAAAGGTCAGAGAGAGCAGTACCGAGGGTAAATAGGTTCCAGTCCGCTTTAGCAAACCGCCACCTAGGGAAGGAGAGGGAAGGACGAAAAGAGAAAAAGGAAACAAGGATGGGGAAATGGTCACTGCCATGGAGGTCATCAAGAACCTGCTACGTGAAATCTAAGTAAAGAGAAGAAGAGCAAAGAGAAAGATCAAGACAGGAAAGGGTGCGAGTCCGAGAGTCCAAATGAGTGGGCTCACCAGAATTCAGAAGAGACAGGGAAGAGAAGATAAACGGCTCAAAAAGACGACCTCGGGTATTCGTCAGAACATCACCCCAGAGAGAATGACGACAATTTAAATCACCTAGCAGGAGCACAGGCTGCGGCAAGGAGTCCAGGAGGAGTTTCAGAACAGGAAGGGAAAGCAGGACACTCGGGGGGAGATAAATGGAACAAACTGTGTACCATTTCCCCACAAAGATACGACCAGCAGAACACTGGAGACGCAAAGGAAAAAGTAAGGGGACAAAGGGAACATCAGTGCAAATCAAGAGAGCAGAAGAATTAGGAGCCCCAGCAACAGCTGGGGGAAAGAGAAAGGAATAGCCACGAAAACGACCAGGGCGAGCACCAAGCATCGGCTCGTGGAGACAGACACAAAGGGGTGAAAACCGCGAAATCAGAAGTTGGAGTTCGAGGAAATTGGCGTAATAAACTCGAACGTTCCATTGAAGAATAAACATCGACGAGAAGAGAAAGGACAACAACAGAGAACAAAGAAGAAACAAATGCGAAAGAGCAATATTGCACGTTAAAGAATATCAGGGTCGGTATCAGGGTCAGCAAAGTCAGGGTTAGGGGGCATAGGTAAACTGAGCAAAGACGGAGGGAAGGAAGCGGGAGAACAGACCAGAGGAAGGGCGGGCTGGGTCCGGAGTAGGAGGAGGAAGAGAAGGAGACAACCGAGAGGAGCAGTCAAGGACAGCAGCAGGAAAAGGGGGAGTAGAAAGAGGGGAGCGCACCTCAGCAAGGGCAGCAACCGAGAGGGAAGCGGGGGCCAAAGAAACCTCCATAGCAGGAACAGGAGGCGCAACAACCGAAATGGGAGGGGAAGGAGCGATAGAGTCAGAAGTAGGGGCCGAGGAAGAAAGCGAAACCTTCTTACCCGCCGGGGAGGAGGAAGGAGAGGAGCCAGGCTTACGCTTCTGACAGAAAGAGACAGGTGTCCCAGCAACTAGGTATTGGGCAACGGATTCGAGCGTCTCAACGGGAGAAGCCGAACGAGAGCACACACGACGGCCGTTTGGAGAGCAATGGACATCAGCCCGCACCGACAGGCTGTGGGGAGAGTCAAAAGATGGAGGGGAAGGACGGGAAGGAGGAACGGAGGGAGACTAGGAAGAAGACACAGGAGACAAGACAGACCGAGTAGAAAGGAGGGGAACCCCAGACAGAGGACCAGGAGGTGGATCCTTCGGGACAGAACTCAAAGGAACAGAGGAGGGGGCAGTGGGTGTATCAGGGTCCAAGGCCCGGAAACGGTTGTGAGTCTGAGGAAGGTGGGAAGGTTGAGGACAGGAAGAGTGCAACACGCAAGCATAAGAGATATTAGCATAAGGCGGAGCCGGTGAACCTGGCGCCTCGCCTCAGGAAAAGATAAACGCTCCCGGTGCTTCAAGTTGAGGACAGTTGCCTCAAGCTTGTAATGGACACATGCACGGGAGAAGGTAGGATGGGCCTCACCGCAGTTGAGGCAACGAGCCCAGGGAGAAGTGTACTCCGACTTAGAGTGACCTTCGCCACCACACAAAGGACAGAGAGAAACAGTCACAGAGCAGTGGAGGGCACCATGCCCGAACCTCCAGCACTTGTTACAGAGCCTAGGAGAAGGAATTAACTGGACAGAGCACCTGGCACCAGCAAGAATGACAGAGGGTGGAAGGGTCCGACCATCAAAGGTAATCTTCACAACCCGAAGGGGTTGACGGCGACTACCACGAGGGGGACGAGTAAACGTGTCCACCTGGAGAATAGAATGGCCCTGGGCATCAAGGATATGTCGAATATCGTCGTGGCAGTTTCGCAGATCCCGAACACCAGTCGCAACATGGGGCGGGAGGAGAATAGTGCCAACACTGGCGTTCAACTGAACGTTCTTTGAGACCCGAACAGGGGTCTCGCCAAGGCAGGATAAGGCAACCCAAGAGGGAAGCTGCATCCTGAGAAGGAGCAGCAACAATACGTGTACCGAGACGAGTGGGGTTGAAGGTAACAGAGGCATCCACGGAATCAACGAGATGTCGATGGAGGGAGAAATCGTCAGGAGGCGCAGAATCAAGAGGGAGGAGATCAAAATATTTGGCCCACGAAGCGGGACCAAACAAAGCTTGATAGGTATCAGAACGGGAAGGAATCGAGCGAGGGCGGCCGTGACGAGGACGGCGGTGAGAACCCCCAGAGAGAGAGGGGTTAAACGGCGCAGTAGTTACAACTAGAGATGGAGCCGCGTCAGGGGACGAGGTAGTCACTACTGGGGGCTTGGGGCACGACCCAACCACAGAGGAGGAAGGGGAGCCGAGGGGAGAAGTCAGAGAGGCCAAAGGAGGAGCAAGGTCAGGGCCCAATGCAGTGGAGGCTACAGAGCCCGGTCTTCCAACACGGACCGACTCGGGGGCTTGGTCGCCCACCCCACGAGCCTGAGAAGGTAAAGGTGAAACAGCAGAAACAGTAGATATCATCGCTACGAAAAATCAACATTCATTCACGAATGTGCCACCACACCTACCATGGAGCCACAATTAGAGGTAGGACACCCAACAAGAAGCTATCGCCGATCATGCCGGAGCCTCCTAGGGGTGCGTCGTGAGTATACGCCCCACAAACGCCACCTTAAGAACCTACAGTCCATCGAGATCGGGTTCAGTGACGAAAGAGGGATTGACAATAAAAGGTTCCCCTCGCTCTCGACGTCGGGTACTACAGTTCTACGGGTGCAAGAGTATGCCTCCTCAAGCACCCGGGCGTCAAAATAGAAGAAGTCCAAAGGAATAATCAAAACAAGCAAAAGGTCGGCAGGAAATGGCAAGCAGATAGGAGAAGAAGGGGGAGAAAAACGAAACAGAAGGAAAAGGAAAAGGTGCTCAGCACAATTGGAGAGGACGGCAGCAGGAGCACAAGGCTAGAAAAGGACAGAGGACTGTCCCAAGGAGCATCACACTCCGGCAGCCGCCCACTAAGCCCCCCCTCACGGCAGCAACGAGCTGAGCGGAAAGGGGGGAAACGATTGTCAAGGAATAACCCCAGAAGCTTCGCGGAATCTTTGTATTCAAGGGGATGACCAAAAAGTGACAAAGAGGGACGAAGAACGACCCATTTCCGAGTAAAAGACATGGCACAAGTCTTAGAGGTAGAGAACTTGAAGCCATGATCGGTGGCCCATTCAAATATCAAAACAGCGTTTTCTTAAAGGTTTTCAGGAACTTTTCCGACAGTTTCCATCGGATTTGGATGAAATTTTCACACATGACAGAAATACAAAAAAAATTGCAATTCACTTACAGGTAATTATGAGCATAATAACTTTTTTTTAATTAAGGTGTACGTTTATGTTTTAAAAAACAAAAAGAATGCCGAGTATTTAAAAACATAAATTAGTCACCTACAGAACTTCGGTCTTTCCAATGACATCAGAACAACTTTCCAGTAACAGTACTTAAAACTGAACACAAAATAAAAATAAAATTAACTTTTGTTTAATTATATTATTTGAATTAGTATACATTGATACAAACTGTATAACGGTAACTGTGGTCTGAGGGTTGACGCCCTGTGACTGTGTCTGAGGGTTGGTGCCCTGTGACTGTGGTCTGAGGGTTGGTGCCCTGTGACTGTGGTCTGAGGGTTGGCACCCTGTGACTGGTCTGAGGGTTGGCACCCTGTGACTGTGTCTGAGGGTTGGCGCCCTGTGACTGTGGTCTGAGGGTTGGCACCCTGTGACTGTGGTCTGAGGGTTGGTGTCCTGTGACTGTGGTCTGAGGGTTGGCGCCCTGTGACTGTGGTCTGAGGGTTGGCACCCTGTGACTGTGGTCTGAGGGTTGGTGCCCTTTGACTGTAGTCTGAGGGTTGGTGCCCTGTGACTGTGGTCTGAGGGTTGGTGCCCTGTGACTGTGTGTGTCTGAGGGTTGGCATCCTATGACTGTGGTCTGAGGGTTGGTGCCCTGTGGCTGTGTGTGTCTGAGGGTTGGCATCCTATGACTGTGGTCTGAGGGTTGGTGCCCTGTGACTGTGTCTGAGGGTTGGCGCCCTGTGACTGTGGTCTGAGGGTTGGCACCCTGTGACTGTGGTCTGAGGGTTGGTGTCCTGTGACTGTGGTCTGAGGGTTGGCGCCCTGTGACTGTGGTCTGAGGGTTGGCACCCTGTGACTGTGGTCTGAGGGTTGGTGCCCTTTGACTGTAGTCTGAGGGTTGGTGCCCTGTGACTGTGGTCTGAGGGTTGGTGCCCTGTGACTGTGAGTGTCTGAGGGTTGGCATCCTATGACTGTGGTCTGAGGGTTGGTGCCCTGTGACTGTGTGTGTCTGAGGGTTGGCATCATATGACTGTGGTCTGAGGGTTGGTGCCCTGTGACTGTGGTCTGAGGGTTGGTGCCCTGTGACTGTGTGTGTATGAGGGTTGGCATCCTATGACTGTGGTCTGAGGGTTGGTGCCCTGTGACTGTGGTCTGAGGGTTGGCACCCAGTGACTGTGGTCTGAAGGTTGGTGCCCTGTGACTGTGGTCTGAGGGTTGGTGCCCTGTGACTGTGGTCTGAGGGCTGGTGCCCTGTGACTGTGGTTTGAGGGTTGGTGCCCTGTGACTGTGGTCTGAGGGTTGGTGCCCTGTGACTGTGGTCTGAGGGTTGGTGCCCTGTGACTGTGGTCTGAGGGTTGGCACCCTGTGACTCTGGTCTGAGGGTTGGTGTCCTGTGACTGTGGTCTGAGGGTTGGTGCCCTGTAACTGTGGTCTGAGGGTTGGTGCCCTGTGACTGTGTGTCTGAGGGTTGGTGCCCTGTGACTGTGGTCTGAGGGTTGGTGCCCTGTGACTGTGTGTCTGAGGGTTGGTGCCCTGTGACTGTGGTCTGAGGGTTGGTGCCCTGTGACTGTGGTCTGAGGGTTGGCACCTTGTGACTGTGGTCTGAGGGTTGGTGTCCTGTGACTGTGGTCTGTGGGTTGGTGCCCTGTGACTGTGGTCTGAGGGTTGGCACCCTGTGACTGTGGTCTGAGGGTTGGTGTCCTGTGACTGTGTGTCTGTGGGTTGGTGCCCTGTGACTGTGGTCTGAGGGTTGGTGTCCTGTGACTGTGGTCTGAGGGTTGGTGCCCTGTGACTGTGGACTGAGGGTTGGTGTCCTGTGACTGTGTGTGTCTGAGGGTTGGTGCCCTGTGACTGTGGTATGAGGGTTGGTGTCCTGTGACTGTGGTCTGAGGGTTGGTGCCCTGTGACTGTGGTCTGAGGGTTGGCGCCCTGTGACTGTGGTCTGAGGGTTGGCACCCTGTGACTGTGTCTGAGGGTTGGCGCCCTGTGACTGTGGTCTGAGGGTTGGCACCCTGTGACTGTGGTCTGAGGGTTGGTGTCCTGTGACTGTGGTCTGAGGGTTGGCGCCCTGTGACTGTGGTCTGAGGGTTGGTGCCCTGTGACTGTGGTCTGAGGGTTGGCACCCTGTGACTGTGGTCTGAGGGTTGGTGCCCGGTGACTGTGGTCTGAGGGTTGGTGCCCTGTGACTGTGGTCTGAGAGTTGGTGCCCTGTGACTGTGGTCTGAGGGTTGGTGCCCTGTGACTGTGGTCAGAGGGTTGGCACCCTGTGACTGTGGTCTGAGGGTTGGCACCCTGTGACTGTGTTTGAGGGTTGGCGCCCTGTGACTGTGGTCTGAGGGTTGGCACCCTGTGACTGTAGTCTGAGGGTTGGTGTCCTGTGACTGTGGTCTGAGGGTTGGCACCCTGTGACTGTGGTCTGAGGGTTGGTGTCCTGTGACTGTGGTCTGAGGGTTGGTGCCCTGTGACTGTGGTCTGAGGGTTGGTGCCCTGTGACTGTGGTCTGAGGGTTGGCACCCTGTGACTGTGGTCTGAGGGTTGGTGCCCGGTGACTGTGGTCTGAGGGTTGGTGCCCTGTGACTGTGGTCTGAGAGTTGGTGCCCTGTGACTGTGGTCTGAGGGTTGGTGCCCTGTGACTGTGGTCAGAGGGTTGGCACCCTGTGACTGTGGTCTGAGGGTTGGCACCCTGTGACTGTGTTTGAGGGTTGGCGCCCTGTGACTGTGGTCTGAGGGTTGGCACCCTGTGACTGTAGTCTGAGGGTTGGTGTCCTGTGACTGTGGTCTGAGGGTTGGCGCCCTGTGACTGTGGTCTGAGGGTTGGTGCCCTGTGACTGTGGTCTGAGGGTTGGTGCCCTGTGACTGTGGTCTGAGGGTTGGCACCCTGTGACTGTGGTCTGAGGGTTGGCACCCTGTGACTGTGTCTGAGGGTTGGCGCCCTGTGACTGTGGTCTGAGGGTTGGCACCCTGTGACTGTGGTCTGAGGGTTGGTGTCCTGTGACTGTGGTCTGAGGGTTGGCACCCTGTGACTGTGGTCTGAGGGTTGGTGTCCTGTGACTGTAGTCTAAGGGTTGGTGCCATGTGACTGTGGTCTGAGGGTTGGCACCCTGTGACTGTGGTCTGAGGGTTGGTGTCCTGTGACTGTGGTCTGAGGGTTGGTGCCCTGTGACTGTGGTCTGAGGGTTGGTGTCCTGTGACTGTGGTCTGAGGGCTGGTGCCCTGTGACTGTGGTCTGAGGGTTGGCACCCTGTGACTGTGGTCTGAGGGTTGGTGTTCTGTGACTGTGGTCTGAGGGTTGGTGCCCTGTGACTGTGTGTCTGAGGGTTGGTGTCCTGTGACTGTGGTCTGAGGGTTGGTGCCCTGTGACTGTGGTCTGAGGGTTGGTGCCCTGTGACTGTGGTCTGAGGGTTGGTGCCCTGTGACTGTGGTCTGAGGGTTGGTGTCCTGTGACTGTGGTCTGAGGGTTGGTGCCCTGTGACTGTGTGTCTGAGGGTTGGTGCCCTGTGACTGTGGTCTGAGGGCTGGTGCCCTGTGACTGTGGTATGAGGGTTGGTATCCTGTGACTGTGGTCTGAGGGTTGGTGTCCTGTGACTGTGTGTCTGAGGGTTGGTGCCCTGTGACTGTGGTCTGAGGGTTGGTGTCCTGTGACTGTGTGTCTGAGGGTTGGTGCCCTGTGACTGTGGTCTGAGGGTTGGTGCCCTGTGACTGTGGTCTGAGGGTTGGTGCCCTGTGACTGTGGTATGAGGGTTGGTGTCCTGTGACTGTGGTCTGAGGGTTGGCACCCTGTGACTGTGTGTCTGAGGGTTGGTGCCCTGTGACTGTGGTCTGAGGGTTGGTGCCCTGTGACTGTGTGTCTGAGGGTTGGTGTCCTGTGACTGTGTGTGTCTGAGGGTTGGTGCCCTGTGACTGTGTGTCTGAGGGTTTGTGCCCTGTGACTGTGGTCTGAGGGTTGGTGTCCTGTGACTGTGGTCTGAGGGTTGGTGCCCTGTGACTGTGGTCTGAGGGTTGGTGCCCTGTGACTGTGGTCTGAAGGTTGGTGTCCTGTGACTGTGGTCTGAGGGTTGGTGCCCTGTGACTGTGGTCTGAGGGTTGGTGTCCTGTGACTGTGTGTGTCTGAGGGTTGGTGCCCTGTGACTGTGTGTCTGAGGGTTGGTGCCCTGTGACTGTGGTCTGAGGGTTGGTGCCCTGTGACTGTGGTCTGAGGGTTGGTGCCCTGTGACTGTGGTCTGAGGGTTGGTGCCCTGTGACTGTGGTCTGAGGGTTGGCACCCTGTGACTGTGGTCTGAGGGTTGGTGCCCTGTGAATGCGTGTCTGAGGATTGGTGCCCTGTGACTGTGGTCTGAGGGTTGGTGCCCTGTGACTGTGGTCTGAGGGTTGGCACCCTGTGACTGTGGTCTGAGGGTTGGTGCCCTGTGAATGTGTGTCTGAGGATTGGTGCCCTGTGACTGTGGTCTGAGGGTTGGTGCCCTGTGAATGTGTGTCTGAGGGTTGGTGCCCTGTGACTGTGGTCTGAGGGTTGGTGCCCTGTGACTGTGGTCTGAGGGCTGACACCTTGTGACTGTTGTCTGAGGGTTGGTGCCCTGTGACTGTGGTCTGAGGGTTGGTGCCCTGTGACTGTGTGTCTGAGGGTTGGTGCCCTGTGAATGTTTGTCTGAGGGCTTGTGCTCTGTGACTGTGGTCTGAGGGTTGGTGCCCTGTGACTGTGGTCTGAGGGTTGGTGCCCTGTGACTGTGGTCTGAGGGTTGGTGCCCTGTGACTGTGGTCTGAGGGTTGGTGTCCTGTGACTGTGGTCTGAGGGTTGGTGTCCTGTGACTGTGGTCTGAGGGTTGGTGCCCTGTGACTGTGGTCTGAGGGTTGGTGCCCTGTGACTGTGGTCTGAGGGTTGGTGCCCTGTGAATGTGTGTCTGAGGGTTGGTGCCCTGTGAATGTTTGTCTGAGGGCTGGTGCCCTATGAATGTTTGTCTGAGGGCTGGTGCTCTGTGACTGTGGTCTGAGGGTTGGTGCCCTGTGACTGTGGTCTGAGGGTTGGTGCCCTGTGACTGTGTGTCTGAGGGTTGGTGCCCTGTGAATGTTTGTCTGAGGGCTTGTGCTCTGTGACTGTGGTCTGAGGGTTGGTGCCCTGTGACTGTGGTCTGAGGGTTGGTGCCCTGTGACTGTGTGTCTGAGGGCTGGTGCCCTGTGACTGTGGTCTGAGGGTTGGTGCCATGTGACTGTGTGTCTGAGGGTTGGTGCCCTGTGACTGTGGTCTGAGGGTTGGTGCCCTGTGACTGTGTGTCTGAGGGCTTGTGCTCTGTGACTGTGGTCTGAGGGTTGGTGCCCTGTGACTGTGGTCTGAGGGTTGGTGCCCTGTGACTGTGTGTCTGAGGGCTTGTGCTCTGTGACTGTGTGTCTGAGGGTTGGTGCCCTGTGACTGTGGTCTGAGGGTTGGTGCCCTGTGACTGTGGTCTGAGGGTTGGTGCCCTGTGACTGTGTGTCTGAGGGCTGGTGCCCTGTGACTGTGTGTCTGAGGACTGGTGCCCTGTGACTGTGGTCTGAGGGTTGGTGCCCTGTGACTGTGTGTCAGAGGACTGGTGCCCTGTGACTGTGTGTCTGAGGACTGGTGCCCTGTGACTGTGGTCTGAGGGTTGGTGCCCTGTGACTGTGTGTCTGAGGGCTGGTGCCCTGTGACTGTGGTCTGAGGACTGGTGCCCTGTGACTGTGTGTCTGAGGACTGGTGCCCTGTGACTGTGGTCTGAGGACTGGTGCCCTGTGACTGTGTGTCTGAGGACTGGTGCCCTGTGACTGTGTGTCTGAGGGTTGGTGCCCGGTGACTGTGGTCTGAGGACTGGTGCCCGGTGACTGTGGTCTGAGGGTTGGTGCCCGTTGACTGTGGTCTGAGGGTTGGTGCCCTGTGACTGTGGTCTGAGGACTGGTGCCCTGTGACTGTGTGTCTGAGGACTGGTGCCCGGTGACTGTGGTCTGAGGACTGGTGCCCGGTGACTGTGGTCTGAGGGTTGGTGCCCTAGGGGTGTGTGTCTGAGGCTGGTGCCCGGTGACTGTGGTCTGAGGGTTGGTGCCCTGTGACTGTGGTCTGAGGGCTGGTGCCCTGTGACTGTGGTCTGAGGGTTGGTGCCCTGTGACTGTGTGTCTGAGGGTTGGTGCCCTGTGACTGTGTGTCCGAGGGTTGGTGCCCTGTGACTGTGTGTCTGAGGGTTGGTGCCCTGTGACTGTGGTCTGAGGACTGGTGCCCTGTGACTGTGGTCTGAGGGCTGGTGCCCTGTGACTGTGGTCTGAGGGTTGGTGTCCTGTGACTGTGGTCTGAGGGTTGGTGTCCTGTGACTGTGGTCTGAGGGTTGGTGCCCTGTGACTGTGGTCTGAGGGTTGGTGCCCTGTGACTGTGGTCTGAGGGTTGCTGCCCTGTGAATGTGTGTCTGAGGGTTGGTGCCCTGTGACTGTGTGTCTGAGGGTTGGTGCCCTGTGAATGTTTGTCTGAGGGCTGGTGCCCTGTGAATGTTTGTCTGAGGGCTGGTGCCCTGTGACTGTGGTCTGAGGGTTGGTGCCCTGTGAGTGTGTGTCTGAGGGCTGGTGCCCTGTGACTGTGGTCTGAGGGTTGGTGCCCTGTGACTGTGTGTCTGAGGGCTTGTGCTCTGTGACTGTGATCTGAGGGTTGGTGCCCTGTGACTGTGGTCTGAGAGTTGGTGCCTTGTGACTGTGTGTCTGAGGGTTGGTGCCCTGTGACTGTGGTCTGAGGGTTGGTGCCCTGTGACTGTGTGTCTGAGGGTTGGTGCCCTGTGTCTGTGTGTCTGAGGGCTTGTGCTCTGTGACTGTGTGTCTGAGGGTTGGTGCCCTGTGACTGTGGTCTGAGGGTTGGTGCCCTGTGACTGTGTGTCTGAGGGCTGGTGCCCTGTGACTGTGTGTCTGTGGACTGGTGCCCTGTGACTGTGGTCTGAGGGTTGGTGCCCTGTGACTGTGTGTCTGAGGGCTGGTGCCCTGTGACTGTGGTCTGAGGGTTGGTGCCCTGTGACTGTGTGTCTGAGGACTGGTGCCCTGTGACTATGTGTCTGAGGACTGGAGCCCTGTGACTGTGGTCTGAGGGTTGGTGCCCTGTGACTGTGTGTCTGAGGGCTGGTGCCCTGTGACTGTGATCTGAGGACTGGTGCCCTGTGACTGTGTGTCTGAGGACTGGTGCCCTGTGACTGTGTGTCTGAAGGTTGGTGCCCATTGACTGTGGTCTGAGGACTGATGCCCGGTGACTGTGGTCTGAGGGTTGGTGCCCTGTGACTGTGGTCTGAGGGTTGGTGCCCTGTGACTGTGGTCTGAGGACTGGTGCCCTGTGACTGTGTGTCTGAGGACTGGTGCCCGGTGACTGTGGTCTGCGGACTGGTGCCCGGTGACTGTGGTCTGAGGGTTGGTGCCCTGTGACTGTGGTCTGAGGGTTGGTGCCCTGTGACTGTGGTCTGAGGGTTGGTGTCCTGTGACTGTGGTCTGAGGGTTGGTGTCCTGTGACTGTGGTCTGAGGGTTGGTGCCCTGTGACTGTGGTCTGAGGGTTGGTGCCCTGTGACTGTGGTCTGAGGGTTGGTGCCCTGTGAATGTGTGTCTGAGGGTTGGTGCCCTGTGAATGTTTGTCTGAGGGCTGGTGCCCTATGAATGTTTGTCTGAGGGCTGGTGCTCTGTGACTGTTGTCTGAGGGTTGGTGCCCTGTGACTGTGGTCTGAGGGTTGGTGCCCTGTGACTGTGTGTCTGAGGGTTGGTGCCCTGTGAATGTTTGTCTGAGGGCTTGTGCTCTGTGACTGTGGTCTGAGGGTTGGTGCCCTGTGACTGTGGTCTGAGGGTTGGTGCCCTGTGACTGTGTGTCTGAGGGCTGGTGCCCTGTGACTGTGGTCTGAGGATTGGTGCCATGTGACTGTGTGTCTGAGGGTTGGTGCCTTGTGACTGTGGTCTGAGGGTTGGTGCCCTGTGACTGTGTGTCTGAGGGCTTGTGCTCTGTGACTGTGGTCTGAGGGTTGGTGCCCTGTGACTGTGGTCTGAGGGTTGGTGCCCTGTGACTGTGTGTCTGAGGGCTTGTGCTCTGTGACTGTGTGTCTGAGGGTTGGTGCCCTGTGACTGTGGTCTGAGGGTTGGTGCCCTGTGACTGTGGTCTGAGGGTTGGTGCCCTGTGACTGTGTGTCTGAGGGCTGGTGCCCTGTGACTGTGTGTCTGAGGACTGGTGCCCTGTGACTGTGGTCTGAGGGTTGGTGCACTGTGACTGTGTGTCTGAGGACTGGTGCCCTGTGACTGTGTGTCTGAGGACTGGTGCCCTGTGACTGTGGTCTGAGGGTTGGTGCCCTGTGACTGTGTGTCTGAGGGCTGGTGCCCTGTGACTGTGGTCTGAGGACTGGTGCCCTGTGACTGTGTGTCTGAGGACTGGTGCCCTGTGACTGTGGTCTGAGGACTGGTGCCCTGTGACTGTGTGTCTGAGGACTGGTGCCCTGTGACTGTGTGTCTGAGGGTTGGTGCCCGGTGACTGTGGTCTGAGGACTGGTGCCCGGTGACTGTGGTCTGAGGGTTGGTGCCCGTTGACTGTGGTCTGAGGGTTGGTGCCCTGTGACTGTGGTCTGAGGACTGGTGCCCTGTGACTGTGTGTCTGAGGACTGGTGCCCGGTGACTGTGGTCGGAGGACTGGTGCCCGGTGACTGTGGTCTGAGGGTTGGTGCCCTAGGGGTGTGTGTCTGAGGGCTGGTGCCCGGTGACTGTGGTCTGAGGGTTGGTGCCCTGTGACTGTGTTCTGAGGGCTGGTGCCCTGTGACTGTGGTCTGAGGGTTGGTGCCCTGTGACTGTGTGTCTGAGGGTTGGTGCCCTGTGACTGTGTGTCTGAGGGTTGGTGCCCTGTGACTGTGTGTCTGAGGGTTGGTGCCCTGTGACTGTGATCTGAGGGCTGGTGCCCTGTGACTGTGGTCTGAGGGTTGGTGCCCTGTGACTGTGGTCTGAGGGTTGGTGTCCTGTGACTGTGGTCTGAGGGTTGGTGCCCTGTAACTGTGGTCTGAGGGTTGGTGCCCTGTGACTGTGGTCTGAGGGTTGCTGCCCTGTGAATGTGTGTCTGAGGGTTGGTGCCCTGTGACTGTGTGTCTGAGGGTTGGTGCCCTGTGAATGTTTGTCTGTGGGCTGGTGCCCTGTGAATGTTTGTCTGAGGGCTGGTGCCCTGTGACTGTGGTCTGAGGGTTGGTGCCCTGTGACTGTGTGTCTGAGGGCTGGTGCCCTGTGACTGTGGTCTGAGGGTTGGTGCCCTGTGACTGTGTGTCTGAGGGCTTGTGCTCTGTGACTGTGATCTGAGGGTTGGTGCCCTGTGACTGTGGTCTGAGAGTTGGTGCCTTGTGACTGTGTGTCTGAGGGTTGGTGCCCTGTGACTGTGGTCTGAGGGTTGGTGCCCTGTGACTGTGTGTCTGAGGGTTGGTGCCCTGTGACTGTGTGTCTGAGGGCTTGTGCCATGTGACTGTGTGTCTGAGGGTTGGTGCCCTGTGACTGTGGTCTGAGGGTTGGTGCCCTGTGACTGTGTGTCTGAGGGCTGGTGCCCTGTGACTGTGTGTCTGAGGACTGGTGCCCTGTGACTGTGGTCTGAGGATTGGTGCCCTGTGACTGTGTGTCTGAGGGCTGGTGCCCTGTGACTGTGGTCTGAGGGTTGGTGCCCTGTGACTGTGTGTCTGAGGGCTGGTGCCCTGTGACTGTGTGTCTGAGGACTGGTGCCCTGTGACTGTGGTCTGAGGGTTGGTGCCCTGTGACTGTGTGTCTGAGGGCTGGTGCCCTGTGACTGTGTGTCTGAGGACTGGTGCCCTGTGACTGTGGTCTGAGGGTTGGTGCCCTGTGACTGTGTGTCTGAGGGCTGGTGCCCTGTGACTGTGGTCTGAGGGTTGGTGCCCTGTGACTGTGTGTCTGAGGACTGGTGCCCTGTGACTATGTGTCTGAGGACTGGTGCCCTGTGACTGTGGTCTGAGGGTTGGTGCCCTGTGACTGTGTGTGTCTGAGGGTTGGCATCCTATGACTGTGGTCTGAGGGTTGGTGCCCTGTGACTGTGTGTGTCTGAGGGTTGGCATCCTATGACTGTGGTCTGAGGGTTGGTGCCCTGTGACTGTGTCTGAGGGTTGGCGCCCTGTGACTGTGGTCTGAGGGTTGGCACCCTGTGACTGTGGTCTGAGGGTTGGTGTCCTGTGACTGTGGTCTGAGGGTTGGTGCCCTGTGACTGTGTGTCTGTGGGTTGGTGCCCTGTGACTGTGGTCTGAGGGTTGGCGCCCTGTGACTGTGGTCTGAGGGTTGGCACCCTGTGACTGTGGTCTGAGGGTTGGTGCCCTTTGACTGTAGTCTGAGGGTTGGTGCCCTGTGACTGTGGTCTGAGGGTTGGTGCCCTGTGACTGTGAGTGTCTGAGGGTTGGCATCCTATGACTGTGGTCTGAGGGTTGGTGCCCTGTGACTGTGTGTGTCTGAGGGTTGGCATCCTATGACTGTGGTCTGAGGGTTGGTGCCCTGTGACTGTGGTCTGAGGGTTGGTGCCCTGTGACTGTGTGTGTATGAGGGTTGGCATCCTATGACTGTGGTCTGAGGGTTGGTGCCCTGTGACTGTGGTCTGAGGGTTGGCACCCAGTGACTGTGGTCTGAAGGTTGGTGCCCTGTGACTGTGGTCTGAGGGTTGGTGCCCTGTGACTGTGGTTTGAGGGTTGGTGCCCTGTGACTGTGGTCTGAGGGTTGGTGCCCTGTGACTGTGGTCTGAGGGTTGGTGCCCTGTGACTGTGGTCTGAGGGT
Source organism: Procambarus clarkii (assembly GCF_040958095.1). Lineage (NCBI taxonomy): Eukaryota > Metazoa > Arthropoda > Malacostraca > Decapoda > Cambaridae > Procambarus > Procambarus clarkii. The sequence continues at coordinate 23,702,408 of NC_091152.1, forward strand.
TGGCACCCTGTGACTCTGGTCTGAGGGTTGGTGTCCTGTGACTGTGGTCTGAGGGTTGGTGCCCTGTGACTGTGGTCTGAGGGTTGGTGCCCTGTGACTGTGTGTCTGAGGGTTGGTGCCCTGTGACTGTGGTCTGAGGGTTGGTGCCCTGTGACTGTGTGTCTGAGGGTTGGTGCCCTGTGACTGTGGTCTGAGGGTTGGTGCCCTGTGACTGTGGTCTGAGGGTTGGCACCTTGTGACTGTGGTCTGAGGGTTGGTGTCCTGTGACTGTGGTCTGTGGGTTGGTGTCCTGTGACTGTGTGTCTGTGGGTTGGTGCCCTGTGACTGTGGTCTGAGGGTTGGTGTCCTGTGACTGTGGTCTGAGGGTTGGTGCCCTGTGACTGTGGACTGAGGGTTGGTGTCCTGTGACTGTGTGTGTCTGAGGGTTGGTGCCCTGTGACTGTGGTATGAGGGTTGGTGTCCTGTGACTGTGGTCTGAGGGTTGGTGCCCTGTGACTGTGGTCTGAGGGTTGGCGCCCTGTGACTGTGGTCTGAGGGTTGGCACCCTGTGACTGTGTCTGAGGGTTGGCGCCCTGTGACTGTGGTCTGAGGGTTGGCACCCTGTGACTGTGGTCTGAGGGTTGGTGTCCTGTGACTGTGGTCTGAGGGTTGGCGCCCTGTGACTGTGGTCTGAGGGTTGGTGCCCTGTGACTGTGGTCTGAGGGTTGGCACCCTGTGACTGTGGTCTGAGGGTTGGTGCCCGGTGACTGTGGTCTGAGGGTTGGTGCCCTGTGACTGTGGTCTGAGAGTTGGTGCCCGGTGACTGTGGTCTGAGGGTTGGTGCCCTGTGACTGTGGTCTGAGGGCTGGTGCCCTGTGACTGTGGTCTGAGGGCTGGTGCCCGGTGACTGTGGTCTGAGGACTGGTGCCCGGTGACTGTGGTCTGAGGACTGGTGCCCGGTGACTGTGGTCTGAGGGTTGGTGCCCTGTGACTGTGTGTCTGAGGACTGGTGCCCTGTGACTATGTGTCTGAGGACTGGTGCCCTGTGACTGTGGTCTGAGGGTTGGTGCCCTGTGACTGTGTGTCTGAGGACTGGTGCCCAGTGACTGTGGTCTGAGGGTTGGTGCCCTGTGACTGTGTGTCTGAGGACTGGTGCCCAGTGACTGTGTGTCTGAAGGTTGGTGCCCATTGACTGTGGTCTGAGGACTGGTGCCCGGTGACTGTGGTCTGAGGGTTGGTGCCCTGTGACTGTGGTCTGAGGGTTGGTGCCCTGTGACTGTGGTCTGAGGACTGGTGCCCTGTGACTGTGTGTCTGAGGACTGGTGCCCGGTGACTGTGGTCTGAGGACTGGTGCCCGGTGACTGTGGTCTGAGGGTTGGTGCCCTGTGACTGTGTGTCTGAGGGTTGGTGCCCGGTGACTGTGGTCTGAGGGTTGGTGCCCTGTGACAGTGGTCTGAGGGTTGGTGCCCTGTGACTGTGTGTCTGAGGGTTGGTGCCCTGTGACTGTGGTCTGAGAGCTGGTGCCCTGTGACTGAGGTCTGAGGGTTGGTGTCCTGTGACTGTGGTCTGAGGGTTGGTGCCCTGTGACTGAGGTCTGAGGGTTGGTGTCCTGTGACTGTGGTCTGAGGGTTGGTGTCCTGTGACTGTGTGTCTGAGGGCTGGTGCCCTGTGACTGTGGTCTGAGGGTTGGTGCCCTGTGACTGTGTGTCTGAGGACTGGTGCCCTGTGACTATGTGTCTGAGGACTGGTGCCCTGTGACTGTGGTCTGAGGGTTGGTGCCCTGTGACTGTGTGTCTGAGGGCTGGTGCCCTGTGACTGTGATCTGAGGACTGGTGCCCTGTGACTGTGTGTCTGAGGACTGGTGCCCAGTGACTGTGTGTCTGAAGGTTGGTGCCCATTGACTGTGGTCTGAGGACTGGTGCCCGGTGACTGTGGTCTGAGGGTTGGTGACCTGTGACTGTGGTCTGAGGGTTGGTGCCCTGTGACTGTGGTCTGAGGACTGGTGCCCTGTGACTGTGTGTCTGAGGACTGGTGCCCGGTGACTGTGGTCTGAGGACTGGTGCCCGGTGACTGTGGTCTGAGGGTTGGTGCCCTGTGACTGTGTGTCTGAGGGTTGGTGCCCGGTGACTGTGGTCTGAGGGTTGGTGCCCTGTGACAGTGGTCTGAGGGTTGGTGCCCTGTGACTGTGTGTCTGAGGGTTGGTGCCCTGTGACTGTGTGTCTGAGGGTTGGTGCCCTGTGACTGTGGTCTGAGGACTGGCGCCCTGTGACTGTGGTCTGAGAGCTGGTGCCCTGTGACTGAGGTCTGAGGGTTGGTGTCCTGTGACTGTGGTCTGAGGGTTGGTGTCCTGTGACTGTGGTCTGAGGGTTGGTGCCCTGTGACTGTGGTCTGAGGGTTGGTGCCCTGTGACTGTGGTCTGAGGGTTGCTGCCCTGTGAATGTGTGTCTGAGGGTTGCTGCCCTGTGAATGTTTGTCTGAGGGCTGGTGCCCTGTGAATGTTTGTCTGAGGGCTGGTGCTCTGTGACTGTGGTCTGAGGGTTGGTGCCCTGTGACTGTGGTCTGAGGGTTGGTGCCCTGTGACTGTGTGTCTGAGGGTTGGTGCCCTGTGAATGTTTGTCTGGGGGCTTGTGCTCTGTGACTGTGGTCTGAGGGTTGGTGCCCTGTGACTGTGGTTTGAGGGTTGGTGCCCTGTGACTGTGTGTCTGAGGGCTGGTGCCCTGTGACTGTGGTCTGAGGGTTGGTGCCTTGTGACTGTGTGTCTGAGGGTTGGTGCCCTGTGACTGTGGTCTGAGGGTTGGTGCCCTGTGACTGTGTGTCTGAGGGCTTGTGCTCTGTGACTGTGGTCTGAGGGTTGGTGCCCTGTGACTGTGGTCTGTGGGTTGGTGCCTTGTGACTGTGTGTCTGAGGGTTGGTGCCCTGTGACTGTGTGTCTGAGGGCTTGTGCTCTGTGACTGTGTGTCTGAGGGTTGGTGCCCTGTGACTGTGTGTCTGAGGGCTTGTGCTCTGTGACTGTGTGTCTGAGGGTTGGTGCCCTGTGACTGTGGTCTGAGGGTTGGTGCCCTGTGACTGTGTGTCTGAGGGCTGGTGCCCTGTGACTGTGTGTCTGAGGACTGGTGCCCTGTGACTGTGGTCTGAGGGTTGGTGCCCTGTGACTGTGTGTCTGAGGGCTGGTGCCCTGTGACTGTGGTCTGAGGGTTGGTGCCCTGTGACTGCGGTCTGAGGGTTGGTGCCCTGTGACTGTGGTCTGAGGGCTGGTGCCCTGTGACTGTGGTCTGAGGGTTGGTGCCCTATGACTGTGTGTCTGAGGGTTGGTGCCCTGTGACTGTGTGTCTGAGGGTTGGTGCCCTGTGACTGTGGTCTGAGGACTGGTGCCCTGTGACTGTGGTCTGAGGGCTGGTGCCCTGTGACTGTGGTCTGAGGGTTGGTGCCCTGTGACTGTGTGTCTGAGGGTTGGTGCCCTGTGACTGTGGTCTGAGGACTAGTGCCCTGTGACTGTGGTCTGAGGGCTGGTGCCCTGTGACTGTGGTCTGAGGGTTGGTGCCCTGTGTCTGTGGTCTGAGGGTTGGTGCCCTGTGACTGTGGTCTGAGGGCTGGTGCCCTGTGACTGTGGTCTGAGGGCTGGTGCCCGGTGACTGTGGTCTGAGGACTGGTGCCCTGTGACTGTGGTCTAAGGACTGGTGCCCAGTGACTGTGGTCTGAGGGTTGGTGCCCTGTGACTGTGGTCTGAGGACTGGTGCCCTGTGACTGTGTGTCTGAGGACTGGTGCCCTGTGACTGTGTGTCTGAGGGTTGGTGCCCTGTGACTGTGGTCTCAGGGTTGGTGCCCTGTGACTGTGTGTCTGAGGGTTGGTGCCCTGTGACTGTGGTCTGAGGACTGGTGCCCTGTGACTGTGTGTCTGAGGGCTGGTGCCCTGTGACTGTGGTCTGAGGACTGGTGCCCTGTGACTGTGTGTCTGAGGGTTGGTGCCCTGTGACTGTGGTCTGAGGGTTGGTGCCCTGTGACTGTGTGTCTGAGGGTTGGTGCCCGGTGACTGTGGTCTGAGGGTTGGTGCCCTGTGACTGTGTGTCTGAGGGTTGGTGCCCTGTGACTGTGGTCTGAGGGTTGGTGCCCTGTGACTGTGGTCTGAGGGTTGGTGCCCTGTGACTGTGGTCTGAGGGTTGGTGCCCTGTGACTGTGTGTCTGAGGACTGGTGCCCTGTGACTGTGGTCTGAGGGTTGGTGCTCTGTGACTGTGGTCTGAGGGTTGGTGTCCTGTGACTGTGGTCTGAGGGCTGGTGCCCGGTGACTGTGTGTCTGAGGGTTGGTGCCGTGTGACTGTGGTCTGAGGGTTGGTGCCCTGTGACTGTGGTCTGAGGGTTGGTGTGCTGTGACTGTGGTCTGAGGGCTGGTGCCCGGTGACTGTGTGTCTGAGGGTTGGTGCCCTGTGACTGTGGTCTGAGGACTGGTGCTCGGTGACTGTGTGTCTGAGGACTGGTGCCCTGTGACTGTGGTCTGAGGACTGGTGCCCTGTGACTGTGGTCTGAAGGTTGGTGCCCTGTGACTGTGGTCTGAGGGCTGGTGCCCTGTGACTGTGTGTCTGAGGACGGGTGCCCGGTGACTGTGGTCTGAGGGCTGGTGCCTTGTGACTGTGTGTCTGAGGGTTGGTGCCCGGTGACTGTGGTCTGAGGGCTGGTGCCCTGTGACTGTGGTCTGAGGACTGGTGCCCGGTGACTGTGGTCTGAGGGTTGGTGCCCTGTGACTGTGGTCTGAGGACTGGTGCCCTGTGACTGTGTGTCTGAGTGTTAATGCCCTGTGACTGTGGTCTGAGGGTTGGTGCCCTGTGACTGTGGTCTGAGGGTTGGTGCCCTGTGACTGTGGTCTGAGGGTTGGTGCCCTGTGACTGTGTGTCTCAGGACTGGTGCCCTGTGACTGTGGTCTGAGGGTTGGTGCCCTGTGACTGGTCTGAGGACTGGTGCCCGGTGACTGTGTGTCTGAGGACTGGTGCCCTGTGACTGTGTGTCTGAGGGTTGGTGCCCTGTGACTGTGTGTCTGAGGGTTGGTGCCCTGTGACTGTGGTCTGAGGGTTGGTGCCTTGTGACTGTGGTCTGAGGGTTGGTGCCCTGTGACTGTGGTCTGAGGGTTGGTGCCCTGTGACTGTGGTCTGAGGGTTGGTGCCCTGTGACTGTGGTCTGAGGGCTGGTGCCCTGTGACTGTGGTCTGAGGACTGGTGCCCTGTGACTGTGTGTCTGAGGGTTGGTGCCCTGTGACTGTGGTCTGAGGGTTGGTGCCCTGTGACTGTGGTCTGAGGACTGGTGCCCGGTGACTGTGGTCTGAGGACTGGTGCCCTGTGACTGTGGTCTGAGGACTGGTACCCGGTGACTGTGGTCTGAGGACTGGTGCCCTGTGACTGTATTCTGAGGGCTGGTGCCCGGTGACTGTGGTCTGAGGGTTGGTGCCCTGTGACTGTGGTCTGAGGGCTGGTGCCCTGTGACTCTGGTCTGAGGGCTGGTGCCCGGTGACTGTGGTCTGAGGACTGGTGCCCGGTGACTGTGGTCTGAGGACTGGTGCCCGGTGACTGTGGTCTGAGGTTTGGTGCCCTGTGACTGTGTGTCTGAGGGTTGGTGCCCTGTGACTGTGGTCTGAGGGCTGGTGCCCGGTGACTGTGGTCTGAGGGTTGGTGCCCTATGACTGTGTGTCTGAGGGTTGGTGCCCGGTGACTGTGGTCTGAGGGCTGGTGCCCTGTGACTGTGGTCTGAGGGTTGGTGCCCGGTGACTGTTTTCTGAGTGTTGGTGCCCGGTGACTGTGGTCTGAGGGTTGGTGCCCGGTGACTGTGGTCTGAGGGCTGGTGCCCTGTGACTGTGGTCTGAGGGCTGGTGCCCTGTGACTGTGGTCTAAGGGTTGGTGCCCGGTGACTGTGGTCTGAGGGCTGGTGCCCTGTGACTGTGGTCTGAGGGCTGGTGCCCTGTGACTGTGGTCTGAGGGCTGGTGCCCTGTGACTGTGGTCTGAGGGCTGGTGCCCTGTGACTGTGGTCTAAGGGTTGGTGCCCGGTGACTGTGGTCTGAGGGCTGGTGCCCTGTGACTGTGGTCTGAGGGTTGGTGCCCGGTGACTGTGGTCTGAGGACTGGTGCCCGGTGACTGTGGTCTGAGGTTTGGTGCCCTGTTACTGTGTGTCTGAGGGTTGGTGCCCTGTGACTGTGGTCTGAGGGCTGGTGCCCGGTGACTGTGGTCTGAGGGTTGGTGCCCTATGACTGTGTGTCTGAGGGTTGGTGCCCGGTGACTGTGGTCTGCGGGCTGGTGCCCTCTGACTGTGGTCTGAGGGTTGGTGCCCGGTGACTGTGGTCTGAGGGTTGGTGCCCGGTGACTGTGGTCTGAGGGTTGGTGCCCGGTGACTGTGGTCTGAGGGCTGGTGCCCTGTGACTGTGGTCTGAGGGCTGGTGCCCTGTGACTGTGGTCTAAGGGTTGGTGCCCGGTGACTGTGGTCTGAGGGCTGGTGCCCTGTGACTGTGGTCTGAGGGCTGGTGCCCTGTGACTGTGGTCTGAGGGCTGGTGCCCTGTGACTGTGGTCTGAGGGCTGGTGCCCTGTGACTGTGGTCTAAGGGTTGGTGCCCGGTGACTGTGGTCTGAGGGCTGGTGCCCTGTGACTGTGGTCTGAGGGTTGGTGCCCGGTGACTGTGGTCGTCTGAGGGATGGTGCCCTGTGACTGTGGTCTAAGGCTTGGTGCCCGGTGACTGTGGTCTGAGGGTTGGTGCCCGGTGACTGTGGTCTGAGGGTTGGTGCCCGGTGACTGTGGTCTGAGGGTTGGTGTCTTGTGACTGTGGTCTGAGGGTTGGTGCCCGGTGACTGTGGTCTGAGGGCTGGTGCCCTGTGACTGTGGTCTGAGGGTTGGTGCCCGGTGACAGTGGTCTGAGGGTTGGTGACCGGTGACTGTGGTCTGAGGACTGGTGCCCGGTGACTGTGGTCTGAGGGTTGGTGCTCTGTGACTGTGGTCTGAGGGTTGGTGCCCGGTTACTGTGGTCTGAGGACTGGTGCCCGGTGACTGTGGTCTGAGGGTTGGTGCCCTGTGACTGTGGTCTGAGGGTTGGTGCCCTGTGACTGTGATCTGAGGGTTGGTGCCCGGTGACTGTGGTCTGAGGGTTGGTGCCCTGTGACTGTGGTCTGAGGACTGGTGCCCGGTGACTGTGGTCTGAGGACTGGTGCCCTGTGACTGTGGTCTGAGGACTGGTGCCCGGTGACTGTGGTCTGAGGACTGGTGCCCTGTGACTGTGGTCTGAGGGCTGGTGCCCGGTGACTGTGGTCTGAGGGTTGGTGCCCTGTGACTGTGGTCTGAGGGTTGGTGCCCTGTGACTGTGGTCTGAGGGTTGGTGCCCTGTGACTGTGGTCTGAGGGCTGGTGCCCTGTGACTGTGGTCTGAGGACTGGTGCCCTGTGACTGTGTGTCTGAGGATTGGTGCCCTGTGACTGTGGTCTGAGGGTTGGTGCCCTGTGACTGTGGTCTGAGGACTGGTGCCCGGTGACTGTGGTCTGAGGACTGGTGCCCTGTGACTGTGGTCTGAGGACTGGTACCCGGTGACTGTGGTCTGAGGACTGGTGCCCTGTGACTGTGGTCTGAGGGCTGGTGCCCGGTGACTGTGGTCTGAGGGTTGGTGCCCTGTGACTGTGGTCTGAGGGCTGGTGCCCTGTGAATCTGGTCTGAGGGCTGGTGCCCGGTGACTGTGGTCTGAGGACTGGTGCCCGGTGACTGTGGTCTGAGGACTGGTGCCCGGTGACTGTGGTCTGAGGGTTGGTGCCCTGTGACTGTGTGTCTGAGGGTTGGTGCCCTGTGACTGTGGTCTGAGGGCTGGTGCCCGGTGACTGTGGTCTGAGGGTTGGTGCCCTATGACTGTGTGTCTGAGGGTTGGTGCCCGGTGACTGTGGTCTGAGGGCTGGTGCCCTGTGACTGTGGTCTGAGGGTTGGTGCCCGGTGACTGTGGTCTGAGGGCTGGTGCCCTGTGACTGTGGTCTGAGGGCTGGTGCCCTGTGACTGTGGTCTGAGGGCTGGTGCCCTGTGACTGTGGTCTGAGGGCTGGTGCCCTGTGACTGTGGTCTAAGGGTTGGTGCCCGGTGACTGTGGTCTGAGGGCTGGTGCCCTGTGACTGTGATCAGAGGGTTGGTGCCCGGTGACTGTGGTCTGAGGGCTGGTGCCCTGTGACTGTGGTCTAAGGGTTGGTGCCCGGTGACTGTGATCAGAGGGTTGGTGCCCGGTGACTGTGGTCTGAGGGCTGGTGCCCTGTGACTGTGGTCTAAGGGTTGGTGCCCGGTGACTGTGGTCTGAGGGTTGGTGCCCGGTGACTGTGGTCTGAGGGTTGGTGCCCGGTGACTGTGGTCTGAGGGTTGGTGTCTTGTGACTGTGGTCTGAAGATTGGTGCCCGGTGACTGTGGTCTGAGGGTTGGTGCCCTGTGACTGTGGTCTGAGGGTTGGTGCCCGGTGACTGTGGTCTGAGGGTTGGTGACCGGTGACTGTGGTCTGAGGACTGGTGCCCGGTGACTGTGGTCTGAGGGTTGGTGCTCTGTGACTGTGGTCTGAGGGCTGGTGCCCTGTGACTGTGGTCTGAGGGCTGGTGCCCTGTGACTGTGGTCTAAGGGTTGGTGCCCGGTGACTGTGGTCTGAGGGCTGGTGCCCTGTGACTGTGATCAGAGGGTTGGTGCCCGGTGACTGTGGTCTGAGGGCTGGTGCCCTGTGACTGTGGTCTAAGGGTTGGTGCCCGGTGACTGTGGTCTGAGGGTTGGTGCCCGGTGACTGTGGTCTGAGGGTTGGTGCCCGGTGACTGTGGTCTGAGGGTTGGTGTCTTGTGACTGTGGTCTGAAGATTGGTGCCCGGTGACTGTGGTCTGAGGGTTGGTGCCCTGTGACTGTGGTCTGAGGGTTGGTGCCCGGTGACTGTGGTCTGAGGGTTGGTGACCGGTGACTGTGGTCTGAGGACTGGTGCCCGGTGACTGTGGTCTGAGGGTTGGTGCTCTGTGACTGTGGTCTGAGGGTTGGTGCCCGGTGACTGTGGTCTGAGGACTGGTGCCCGGTGACTGTGGTCTGAGGGTTGGTGCCCTGTGACTGTGGTCTGAGGGTTGGTGCCCTGTGACTGTGATCTGAGGGTTGGTGCCCGGTGACTGTGGTCTGAGGGTTGGTGCCCTGTGACTGTGGTCTGAGGACTGGTGCCCGGTGACTGTGGTCTGAGGACTGGTGCCCTGTGACTGTGGTCTGAGGACTGGTGCCCGGTGACTGTGGTCTGAGGACTGGTGCCCTGTGACTGTGGTCTGAGGGCTGGTGCCCGGTGACTGTGGTCTGAGGGTTGGTGCCCTGTGACTGTGGTCTGAGGGCTGGTGCCCTGTGACTCTGGTCTGAGGGCTGGTGCCCGGTGACTGTGGTCTGAGGACTGGTGCCCGGTGACTGTGGTCTGAGGACTGGTGCCCGGTGACTGTGGTCTGAGGGTTGGTGCCCTGTGACTGTGTGTCTGAGGGTTGGTGCCCTGTGACTGTGGTCTGAGGGCTGGTGCCCGGTGACTGTGGTCTGAGGGTTGGTGCCCTATGACTGTGTGTCTGAGGGTTGGTGCCCGGTGACTGTGGTCTGAGGGTTGGTGCCCTATGACTGTGTGTCTGAGGGTTGGTGCCCGGTGACTGTGGTCTGAGGGCTGGTGCCCTGTGACTGTGGTCTGAGGGTTGGTGCCCGGTGACTGTGGTCTGAGGGCTGGTGCCCTGTGACTGGGGTCTGAGGGTTGGTGCCCGGTGACTGTGGTCTGAGGGTTGGTGCCCGGTGACTGTGGTCTGAGGGTTGGTGCCCGGTGACTGTGGTCTGAGGGCTGGTGCCCTGTGACTGTGGTCTAAGGGCTGGTGCCCTGTGACTGTGGTCTAAGGGTTGGTGCCCAGTGACTGTGGTCTGAGGGCTGGTGCCCTGTGACTGTGGTCTGAGGGCTGGTGCCCTGTGACTGTGGTCTGAGGGCTGGTGCCCTGTGACTGTGGTCTGAGGGCTGGTGCCCTGTGACTGTGGTCTGAGGGTTGGTGCCCGGTGACTGTGGTCTGAGGGTTGGTGCCCGGTGACTGTGGTCTGAGGGCTGGTGCCCTGTGACTGTGGTCTGAGGGTTGGTGCCCGGTGACTGTGGTCTGAGGGCTGGTGCCCTGTGACTGTGGTCTAAGGGTTGGTGCCCGGTGACTGTGGTCTGAGGGTTGGTGCCCGGTGACTGTGGTCTGAGGGTTGGTGCCCGGTGACTGTGGTCTGAGGGTTGGTGTCTTGTGACTGTGGTCTGAGGGTTGGTGCCCGATGACTGTGGTCTGAGGGCTGGTGCCCTGTGACTGTGGTCTGAGGGTTGGTGCCCGGTGACTGTGGTCTGAGGGTTGGTGCCCGGTGACTGTGGTCTGAGGACTGGTGCCCGGTGACTGTGGTCTGAGGGTTGGTGCTCTGTGACTGTGGTCTGAGGGTTGGTGCCCGGTGACTGTGGTCTGAGGACTGGTGCCCGGTGACTGTGGTCTGAGGGTTGGTGCCCTGTGACTGTGGTCTGAGGGCTGGTGCCCTGTGACTCTGGTCTGAGGGCTGGTGCCCGGTGACTGTGGTCTGAGGACTGGTGCCCGGTGACTGTGGTCTGAGGACTGGTGCCCGGTGACTGTGGTCTGAGGGTTGGTGCCCTGTGACTGTGTGTCTGAGGGTTGGTGCCCTGTGACTGTGGTCTGAGGGCTGGTGCCCGGTGACTGTGGTCTGAGGGTTGGTGCCCTATGACTGTGTGTCTGAGGGTTGGTGCCCGGTGACTGTGGTCTGAGGGCTGGTGCCCTGTGACTGTGGTCTGAGGGTTGGTGCCCGGTGACTGTGGTCTGAGGGCTGGTGCCCTGTGACTGGGGTCTGAGGGTTGGTGCCCGGTGACTGTGGTCTGAGGGTTGGTGCCCGGTGACTGTGGTCTGAGGGTTGGTGCCCGGTGACTGTGGTCTGAGGGCTGGTGCCCTGTGACTGTGGTCTAAGGGCTGGTGCCCTGTGACTGTGGTCTAAGGGTTGGTGCCCGGTGACTGTGGTCTGAGGGCTGGTGCCCTGTGACTGTGGTCTGAGGGCTGGTGCCCTGTGACTGTGGTCTGAGGGCTGGTGCCCTGTGACTGTGGTCTGAGGGCTGGTGCCCTGTGACTGTGGTCTAAGGGTTGGTGCCCGGTGACTGTGGTCTGAGGGCTGGTGCCCTGTGACTGTGGTCTGAGGGTTGGTGCCCGGTGACTGTGGTCTGAGGGCTGGTGCCCTGTGACTGTGGTCTAAGGGTTGGTGCCCGGTGACTGTGGTCTGAGGGTTGGTGCCCGGTGACTGTGGTCTGAGGGTTGGTGCCCGGTGACTGTGGTCTGAGGGTTGGTGTCTTGTGACTGTGGTCTGAGGGTTGGTGCCCGGTGACTGTGGTCTGAGGGCTGGTGCCCTGTGACTGTGGTCTGAGGGTTGGTGCCCGGTGACTGTGGTCTGAGGGTTGGTGCCCGGTGACTGTGGTCTGAGGACTGGTGCCCGGTGACTGTGGTCTGAGGGTTGGTGCTCTGTGACTGTGGTCTGAGGGTTGGTGCCCGGTGACTGTGGTCTGAGGACTGGTGCCCGGTGACTGTGGTCTGAGGGTTGGTGCCCTGTGACTGTGGTCTGAGGGTTGGTGCCCTGTGACTGTGATCTGAGGGTTGGTGCCCGGTGACTGTGGTCTGAGGGTTGGTGCCCTGTGACTGTGGTCTGAGGGTTGGTGCCCTGTGACTGTGGTCTGAGGGTTAGTGCCCTGTGACTGTGGTCTGAAGGTTGGTGCCCGGTGACTGTGGTCTGACGGTTGGTGCCCGGTGACTGTGGTCTGAGGGCTGGTGCCCGGTGACTGTGGTCTGAGGGTTGGTGCCCTGTGACTGTAGTCTGAGGGTTGGTGCCCGGTGACTGTGGTCTGAGGGTTGGTGCCCTGTGACTGTGGTCTGAGGGTTGGTGCCTTGTGACTGTGGTCTGAGGGTTAGTGCCCGGTGACTGTGTGTCTGAGGGTTGGTGCCCTGTGACTGTGGTCTGAGGGCTGGTGCCCGGTGACTGTGGTCTGAGGGTTGGTGCCCTGTGACTGTGGTCTGATGGCTGGTGCCCTGTGACTGTGGTCTGAGGGCTGGTGCCCGGTGACTGTGGTCTGAGGGTTGGTGCGCTATGACTGTGGTCTGAGGGCTGGTGCCCGGTGACTGTGGTCTGAGGGTTGGTGCCCTGTGACTGTGGTCTGAGGGTTGGTGCCCTATGACTGTGGTCTGAGGGCTGGTGCCCGGTGACTGTGGTCTGATGGTTGGTGCCCGGTGACTGTGGTCTGAGGGCTGGTGCCCGGTGACTGTGGTCTGAGGGCTGGTGCCCTGTGACTGTGGTCTGAGGGTTGGTGCTCGGTGACTGTGGTCTGAGGGCTGGTGCCCTGTGACTGTGGTCTGAGGGTTGGTGCCCGGTGACTGTGGTCTGAGGGCTGGTGCCCTGTGACTGTGGTCTGAGGGTTGGTGCCCGGTGACTGTGGTCTGAGGGTTGGTGCCCGGTGACTGTGGTCTGAGGGTTGGTGCCCGGTGACTGTGGTCTGAGGGTTGGTGTCTTGTGACTGTGGTCTGAGGGTTGGTGCCCGGTGACTGTGGTCTTAGGGCTGGTGCCCTGTGACTGTGGTCTGAGGGTTGGTGCCCGGTGACTGTGGTCTGAGGGTTGGTGCCCGGTGACTGGTGTCAGAGGACTGGTGCCCGGTGACTGTGGTCTGAGGGTTGGTGCCCTGTGACTGTGGTCTGAGGGTTGGTGCCCTGTGACTGTGATCTGAGGGTTGGTGCCCGGTGACAGTGGTCTGAGGGTTGGTGCCCTGTGACTTTGGTCTGAGGGTTGGTGCCCTGTGACTGTGGTCTGAGGGTTGGTGCCCTGTGTCTGTGGTCTGAGGGTTGGTGCCCAGTGACTGTGGTCTGAGGGTTGGTGCCCGGTGACTGTGGTCTGAGGGCTGGTGCCCGGTGACTGTGGTCTGAGGGCTGGTGCCCGGTGACTGTGGTCTGAGGGTTGGTGCCCTGTGACTGTGATCTGAGGGTTGGTGCCCGGTGACTGTGGTCAGAGGGTTGGTGCCCTGTGACTGTGGTCTGAGGGTTGGTGCCCTGTGACTGTGGTCTGAGGGTTGGTGCCCTGTGACTGTGATCTGAGGGTTGGTGCCCGGTGACTGTGGTCTGAGGGTTGGTGCCCTGTGACTGTGGTCTGAGGGTTGGTGCCCGGTGGCTGTGGTCTGAGGGCTGGTGCCCGGTGACTGTGGTCTGAGGGTTGGTGCCCGGTGACTGTGGTCTGAGGGTTGGTGCCCGGTGACTGTGGTCTGAGGGTTGGTGCCCGGTGACTGTGGTCTGAGGGTTGGTGCCCTGTGACTGTGATCTGAGGGTTGGTGCCCGGTGACTGTGGTCTGAGGGTTGGTGCCCTGTGACTGTGGTCTGAGGGTTGGTGCCCGGTGACTGTGGTCTGAGGGCTGGTGCCCGGTGACTGGTGTCTGAAGGCTGGTGCCCTGTGACTGTGGTCTGAGGGTTGGTGCCCGGTGACTGTGGTCTGAGGACTGGTGCCCGGTGACTGTGGTCTGAGGGCTGGTGCCCGGTGACTGTGGTCTGAGGGTTGGTGCCCGGTGACTGTGGTCTGAGGACTGGTGCCCGGTGACTGTGGTCTGAGGGTTGGTGCCCGGTGACTGTGGTCTGAGGGTTGGTGCCCAGTGACTGTGGTCTGAGGGCTGGTGCCCTGTGACTGTGGTCTGAGGGTTGGTGCCCGGTGACTGTGGTCTGAGGGTTGGTGCCCGGTGACTGTGGTCTGAGGGTTGGTGCCCGGTGACTGGTGTCTGAGGACTGGTGCCCGGTGACTGTGGTCTGAGGGTTGGTGCCCGGTGACTGTGGTCTGAGGGTTGGTGCCCGGTGACTGGTGTCTGAGGGTTGGTGCCCGGTGACTGTGGTCTGAGGGTTGGTGCCCGGTGACTGGTGTCTGAGGACTGGTGCCCGGTGACTGTGGTCTGAGGGCTGGTGCCCTGTGACTGTGGTCTGAGGGTTGGTGCCCGGTGACTGTGGTCTGAGGGTTGGTGCCCTGTGACTGTGGTCTGAGGGTAGGTGCCCGGTGACTGGTCTGAGGGTTGGTGCCCTGTGACTGTGGTCTGAGGGTTGGTGCCCTGTGACTGTGGTCTGAGGGTTGGTGCCCGGTGACTGTGTGTCTGAGGGCTGGTGCCCTGTGACTGTGGTCTGAGGGCTGGTGCCCTGTGACTGTGGTCTAAGGGTTGGTGCCCGGTGACTGTGGTCTGAGGGCTGGTGCCCTGTGACTGTGGTCTGAGGGCTGGTGCCCTGTGACTGTGGTCTGAGGGCTGGTGCCCTGTGACTGTGGTCTGAGGGCTGGTGCCCTGTGACTGTGGTCTAAGGGTTGGTGCCCGGTGACTGTGGTCTGAGGGCTGGTGCCCTGTGACTGTGGTCTGAGGGTTGGTGCCCGGTGACTGTGGTCTGAGGACTGGTGCCCGGTGACTGTGGTCTGAGGTTTGGTGCCCTGTTACTGTGTGTCTGAGGGTTGGTGCCCTGTGACTGTGGTCTGAGGGCTGGTGCCCGGTGACTGTGGTCTGAGGGTTGGTGCCCTATGACTGTGTGTCTGAGGGTTGGTGCCCGGTGACTGTGGTCTGCGGGCTGGTGCCCTCTGACTGTGGTCTGAGGGTTGGTGCCCGGTGACTGTGGTCTGAGGGTTGGTGCCCGGTGACTGTGGTCTGAGGGTTGGTGCCCGGTGACTGTGGTCTGAGGGCTGGTGCCCTGTGACTGTGGTCTGAGGGCTGGTGCCCTGTGACTGTGGTCTAAGGGTTGGTGCCCGGTGACTGTGGTCTGAGGGCTGGTGCCCTGTGACTGTGGTCTGAGGGCTGGTGCCCTGTGACTGTGGTCTGAGGGCTGGTGCCCTGTGACTGTGGTCTGAGGGCTGGTGCCCTGTGACTGTGGTCTAAGGGTTGGTGCCCGGTGACTGTGGTCTGAGGGCTGGTGCCCTGTGACTGTGGTCTGAGGGTTGGTGCCCGGTGACTGTGGTCGTCTGAGGGATGGTGCCCTGTGACTGTGGTCTAAGGCTTGGTGCCCGGTGACTGTGGTCTGAGGGTTGGTGCCCGGTGACTGTGGTCTGAGGGTTGGTGCCCGGTGACTGTGGTCTGAGGGTTGGTGTCTTGTGACTGTGGTCTGAGGGTTGGTGCCCGGTGACTGTGGTCTGAGGGCTGGTGCCCTGTGACTGTGGTCTGAGGGTTGGTGCCCGGTGACAGTGGTCTGAGGGTTGGTGACCGGTGACTGTGGTCTGAGGACTGGTGCCCGGTGACTGTGGTCTGAGGGTTGGTGCTCTGTGACTGTGGTCTGAGGGTTGGTGCCCGGTTACTGTGGTCTGAGGACTGGTGCCCGGTGACTGTGGTCTGAGGGTTGGTGCCCTGTGACTGTGGTCTGAGGGTTGGTGCCCTGTGACTGTGATCTGAGGGTTGGTGCCCGGTGACTGTGGTCTGAGGGTTGGTGCCCTGTGACTGTGGTCTGAGGACTGGTGCCCGGTGACTGTGGTCTGAGGACTGGTGCCCTGTGACTGTGGTCTGAGGACTGGTGCCCGGTGACTGTGGTCTGAGGACTGGTGCCCTGTGACTGTGGTCTGAGGGCTGGTGCCCGGTGACTGTGGTCTGAGGGTTGGTGCCCTGTGACTGTGGTCTGAGGGTTGGTGCCCTGTGACTGTGGTCTGAGGGTTGGTGCCCTGTGACTGTGGTCTGAGGGCTGGTGCCCTGTGACTGTGGTCTGAGGACTGGTGCCCTGTGACTGTGTGTCTGAGGATTGGTGCCCTGTGACTGTGGTCTGAGGGTTGGTGCCCTGTGACTGTGGTCTGAGGACTGGTGCCCGGTGACTGTGGTCTGAGGACTGGTGCCCTGTGACTGTGGTCTGAGGACTGGTACCCGGTGACTGTGGTCTGAGGACTGGTGCCCTGTGACTGTGGTCTGAGGGCTGGTGCCCGGTGACTGTGGTCTGAGGGTTGGTGCCCTGTGACTGTGGTCTGAGGGCTGGTGCCCTGTGAATCTGGTCTGAGGGCTGGTGCCCGGTGACTGTGGTCTGAGGACTGGTGCCCGGTGACTGTGGTCTGAGGACTGGTGCCCGGTGACTGTGGTCTGAGGGTTGGTGCCCTGTGACTGTGTGTCTGAGGGTTGGTGCCCTGTGACTGTGGTCTGAGGGCTGGTGCCCGGTGACTGTGGTCTGAGGGTTGGTGCCCTATGACTGTGTGTCTGAGGGTTGGTGCCCGGTGACTGTGGTCTGAGGGCTGGTGCCCTGTGACTGTGGTCTGAGGGTTGGTGCCCGGTGACTGTGGTCTGAGGGCTGGTGCCCTGTGACTGTGGTCTGAGGGCTGGTGCCCTGTGACTGTGGTCTGAGGGCTGGTGCCCTGTGACTGTGGTCTGAGGGCTGGTGCCCTGTGACTGTGGTCTAAGGGTTGGTGCCCGGTGACTGTGGTCTGAGGGCTGGTGCCCTGTGACTGTGATCAGAGGGTTGGTGCCCGGTGACTGTGGTCTGAGGGCTGGTGCCCTGTGACTGTGGTCTAAGGGTTGGTGCCCGGTGACTGTGATCAGAGGGTTGGTGCCCGGTGACTGTGGTCTGAGGGCTGGTGCCCTGTGACTGTGGTCTAAGGGTTGGTGCCCGGTGACTGTGGTCTGAGGGTTGGTGCCCGGTGACTGTGGTCTGAGGGTTGGTGCCCGGTGACTGTGGTCTGAGGGTTGGTGTCTTGTGACTGTGGTCTGAAGATTGGTGCCCGGTGACTGTGGTCTGAGGGTTGGTGCCCTGTGACTGTGGTCTGAGGGTTGGTGCCCGGTGACTGTGGTCTGAGGGTTGGTGACCGGTGACTGTGGTCTGAGGACTGGTGCCCGGTGACTGTGGTCTGAGGGTTGGTGCTCTGTGACTGTGGTCTGAGGGCTGGTGCCCTGTGACTGTGGTCTGAGGGCTGGTGCCCTGTGACTGTGGTCTAAGGGTTGGTGCCCGGTGACTGTGGTCTGAGGGCTGGTGCCCTGTGACTGTGATCAGAGGGTTGGTGCCCGGTGACTGTGGTCTGAGGGCTGGTGCCCTGTGACTGTGGTCTAAGGGTTGGTGCCCGGTGACTGTGGTCTGAGGGTTGGTGCCCGGTGACTGTGGTCTGAGGGTTGGTGCCCGGTGACTGTGGTCTGAGGGTTGGTGTCTTGTGACTGTGGTCTGAAGATTGGTGCCCGGTGACTGTGGTCTGAGGGTTGGTGCCCTGTGACTGTGGTCTGAGGGTTGGTGCCCGGTGACTGTGGTCTGAGGGTTGGTGACCGGTGACTGTGGTCTGAGGACTGGTGCCCGGTGACTGTGGTCTGAGGGTTGGTGCTCTGTGACTGTGGTCTGAGGGTTGGTGCCCGGTGACTGTGGTCTGAGGACTGGTGCCCGGTGACTGTGGTCTGAGGGTTGGTGCCCTGTGACTGTGGTCTGAGGGTTGGTGCCCTGTGACTGTGATCTGAGGGTTGGTGCCCGGTGACTGTGGTCTGAGGGTTGGTGCCCTGTGACTGTGGTCTGAGGACTGGTGCCCGGTGACTGTGGTCTGAGGACTGGTGCCCTGTGACTGTGGTCTGAGGACTGGTGCCCGGTGACTGTGGTCTGAGGACTGGTGCCCTGTGACTGTGGTCTGAGGGCTGGTGCCCGGTGACTGTGGTCTGAGGGTTGGTGCCCTGTGACTGTGGTCTGAGGGCTGGTGCCCTGTGACTCTGGTCTGAGGGCTGGTGCCCGGTGACTGTGGTCTGAGGACTGGTGCCCGGTGACTGTGGTCTGAGGACTGGTGCCCGGTGACTGTGGTCTGAGGGTTGGTGCCCTGTGACTGTGTGTCTGAGGGTTGGTGCCCTGTGACTGTGGTCTGAGGGCTGGTGCCCGGTGACTGTGGTCTGAGGGTTGGTGCCCTATGACTGTGTGTCTGAGGGTTGGTGCCCGGTGACTGTGGTCTGAGGGTTGGTGCCCTATGACTGTGTGTCTGAGGGTTGGTGCCCGGTGACTGTGGTCTGAGGGCTGGTGCCCTGTGACTGTGGTCTGAGGGTTGGTGCCCGGTGACTGTGGTCTGAGGGCTGGTGCCCTGTGACTGGGGTCTGAGGGTTGGTGCCCGGTGACTGTGGTCTGAGGGTTGGTGCCCGGTGACTGTGGTCTGAGGGTTGGTGCCCGGTGACTGTGGTCTGAGGGCTGGTGCCCTGTGACTGTGGTCTAAGGGCTGGTGCCCTGTGACTGTGGTCTAAGGGTTGGTGCCCAGTGACTGTGGTCTGAGGGCTGGTGCCCTGTGACTGTGGTCTGAGGGCTGGTGCCCTGTGACTGTGGTCTGAGGGCTGGTGCCCTGTGACTGGGGTCTGAGGGCTGGTGCCCTGTGACTGTGGTCTGAGAGTTGGTGCCCGGTGACTGTGGTCTGAGGGTTGGTGCCCGGTGACTGTGGTCTGAGGGCTGGTGCCCTGTGACTGTGGTCTGAAGTAGTAGGGTGTACGACTCACAGACGATATTTTTTTTTTGGGCAGAGGACCCCTGTGAGTCGTACGACTCACAGACGATATTTTTTTTGGGGGGAAATATCGTCTGTGAGTCGTGGGGGTTTTCAGGCAAATTTGGGGGAGTCACAGATTTGGAAGTAAGGAATTCTTATGAGGAAAATAATTTCTGAGATCTTAGAGGTTTGTTAAGCATTCTTAATAGGAAAATAAGTAGGAAAATCTTAAAGAAAAGTTTTAGAAAAAATCGTGTTTGTGTCACAGCATTTCCAGGTAAACTCTATGGACATCCTTTGCCCGTTTTCAATCACATATTTTCAAAGAGCATTTTCAGAGAATATTGTCTTAGACGTTTTGTTAAGGAAAACAGACAACTTAGCCATAACATTTAGTTTTATATCCATTTACCGCTATTTCACCTGTAAAGACCAAAATTGAACAGAGCCCAGTTATAGACAGAAATTCGTCAGAGACCATTTTATACCTAAAAATGAACAGAGTCTACTTTGAGAGCAAAATTAGTCAGAGACAGTTTTAAGCTCAAATTTCATCAGTGTCCTGTAATCTGTGAAAATTTGACAGAGTCCAGTTCTTGATCGAAATTCATCAGAGTCCAGTTTTCTAGCAAAATTCGCCAGAGTCTACTTTGTGCCAAAATATTCAGAGTCCAGTTCATAATCGAAATTAATCAGAGTCTAATTAAAGACCCAAATTTGGCAGAGACCACATTTTCGCTACTAGCAGTCCAATCCCCCTGAAATTTTAAACAGTCATATTTCAGACATAGTAAATATGATCAAAACAGTTACCAAGCTCCATCTCTTGTCCTCCGCCTTAGCTCTCTCTCGTATCTTCGTTAGTATCAGTCCAATTTCCCTGAAATTTCTACCCTCTGTATTTCAGGCACCGTAATAAGATCAAAACAGTTACCAAGCTCCAGCGCTTGTCCTCCGCCTTAGTTCTCTTTCGTATCTTTGTAAATAAACCATCAATTTCCCTTAAATTTTTACCCTCTGTATTTCAGACACCGTAAATAAAATCAAGTCAGTTATCAAGCTCCAGCTCTCGTCCCCGCCTTAATTCTCTTTCGTATCTTTGTAAATAACCCATCAATTTCCCTAAAATTAAAAGCAGACATACTTCAAAGTTAGTAAATAAGATCAAGTCAGTTATCAAGCTCCAGCTCTCGTCCCCGCCTTAATTCTCTTTCGTATCTTTGTAAATAACCCATCAATTTCCCTAAAATTAAAAGCAGACATACTTCAAAGTTAGTAAATAAGATCAAGTCAGTTACTGAGCTCCAGCTCTCGTCCCCCACCCTCTTCCACCCTCAAGTCTTTGTAAATAAACCATCAATTTCCCCGAAATTTTTACCCTCTGTATTTCAGACATAGTAAATATGATGAAAACAATTATAAAACTCTAGCTCTTGTCCTCTGTCCAAGCTCACTTTTGTAAAATCATTACTCTCTGTCCAAATCACCCAACTACATTTTCAGACATAGTAAATAAAAACCAGTTCAGTTATCAAGTTTCAACTCTTGTGCCCCAGCTTAGTTCATTTGTACAAGTTCTTTATTTTCCAACTAAATCACCCTGAGATTTAAGATCACCGTATTTCTAACGTAGTAAAATTAATCTGGGCATTAACCAAGCTCCATTTCCTCAGCCTTAGATCATCAGACATAAATATATTCGATCAAGTCCCTCTCCAGCCTATCTGTTTATCTGAGTATTTACTTTACCCTTCTCATCCCCAACGTATCAAAACTTTCAATAATCATACTGTATTTGCATATTTTCTCTATATTCAGCTGTGTTCTTCACATTTTGTCCATGTTTTCTATGTTCACTCCATATTCTTCAAATGTTCACAGTCCCATTCAGTTCATATTTTCACAAGTATCTCCATTTTTTCTGTAATCTTTCTCTTAGTCTCATTACTTTCTCTACAAATTCTAGTCATATTTTCTATGTTTTCATGTTCATCACATGTTCTCTTTACAACTTTTATACTCAATATTCATGCTAACTTCCATATTTTGTGTTCTTTGCAATATTCATGTTCCTCTACAAGTTCATGTTCCTCACAAGATCACTTCGTTTTTCACCTTCACTTACATGTTTTCTACATTCTTTGTCATATTCTCCATGTTCTTCACAAGTCCATTGTTCATTCTTTGTATTCCCTATTCTCCTTATCATGTTTTCATGTCCACTGTATTCATCAACTTTTCTTACATATGTTCTTTGCCATGTTCCCCATATGTTCTCTGGGTTTTTCCCCTATCTAACATTCCTTAACTAAAAAAATCTTTCACCAATCAACTAAAACATAGTCACTTTCGTCATTTCTCAAGTAAACTTATTATCCAGTCAACTAAAAATAGTCAGAAATAGCCTCGTTCAACACTGTTCTTAACTAAAACAACCTTTCTCTTAGCTAAAAATTGTCAAAGGAAACTTTTTTCAGCACTTTCTTAACAGGCGCTATGTTTCATCAAGAAAAATTGTCAAAGGAAACTTTCCAAAACTGTTCATATCTAGCTTTTATCCATCGTCAATCAACTAAAAATAATAACTTTCCAGCACTGTTCTTAACTAAACTTATTCCCCAGTCATCAGAAAATAACCATGTTCTTCATGTTTCATTGTCATTTCATAACTAAAATTATCCATCAATCAACAGAAAAAGCCATGTTCATCATGTTTTGTCTTTTTGCTTAACTAAAATTATGTTTTGTCAAATAAGAAAATATAGTCACAGATATCTATCATCGTCGTTCTTAACTTCCATTTATACTTTGTGGAGCACTAAAAATAGTCAAATGTAACTTTTTCAACACTTTCGTAACTAAAATTATATGTCGCTAAGTAAGAAAAATAGTCAAATGTAACTTTTTCAGCACTTTCGTAAAAATTATATGTCGTCAAGTACGAAAAATAGTCAAAGGTGCTCTCCGTGACACCAAAGTTACTCTTCGAGAAAATCAAAGACACTCTTCAATACATCAAGGACTTACTCAAAGATACCAAAGTTACACTCTAAGACATCCTTCGAGACATCAAAGACATCCTTTAAGACTTCAAGGGCACTCTTCGAGATATCAAAAGACACTCTCAAACACTCAAAATTTACTCGCATCCTCAAAGTTATTCTCAGAGTCATCAAAAAGTTAATCTCAGTCATCAAATGCTATTCTCTAAGTAGCCTTTCGTTCATCAGAGAAACTTTCTAAGACATCTTCGTTCATTAAAGTTAATCTCAGAGGCATAAAAGCTATTCTCGGAGCTATCAAAATTAATCTCTAAAACAACAAAAGTTAATCTCTATCATCAAAGTTGATCTGCAAGATATCTTCGAGACATCAAAGTTACTTTTCATTACATCAAAGACGCATTCAAATACTACCCATGTTCTCAGAAGTCATTCTCAAAGTTATTCAAAGAGCTAACAAAAGTTATTCTCAGAGTCATCAAAAAGTTATTCTTCAAAACATAAAATTTGCTCTGTAAGATATCTTCGTTCATCAAACTTATTCTCAGAGATATCTAAAGTTATTCTCAGAACAATCAAAAGTTATTCTAAGACAACAAAGTCTTTCTCAGAGTCATCAAAGTTATTCTCAGAGTCACCTTTGTTATTCAAAGAAGCCTTCTGAGACATCCTCGTTCAACAAAAACTGTCCTCAGAGCCATCAAAAAGTTAAATACAGTCGTCAAAGTTATTCTCTAAGTATCTTTTCGTTCATCAGAGAAGCTTTCTAAGACATCTTTGTTCATCCAAGTTGTTCTCTAAGACATCAATCTTGTTCTCTAAGACATCAAAGATGTTCTCTAAATCATAAAAGTTAATCTCTAAGTTACCTTCGTTCATCAGAGAAACTTTCCAAAACATCTTCGTTCTTCAAACTTGTTTTCAAAGTCATCAAATGTTATTCTCGAAGTCATCAAAGATATTTTCAGAGACATCTAAAGTTAATTTCTATGTTATAAAAGTTATTCTCAGAGACATCTAAAGTTAATCTTGGTCATCAAAGTTGTTCTCTAAACATCAACGTTGTTCTCCAAGACATCAAAGATGTTCTCAAAATCATAAAAGTTATTCTCAGAGTCACTTTCGTTCTTCAGAGAAACTTTCCAAAACATCTTTGTTAATCAAAGTTATTCTCAGAGGCATAAAAGTCATTCTCAGAGCTATCAAACTTGTTCTCAAAGTCATCAAACTTATTCACAGAGTCATCAAAGTTAATCTAAGACATCATTTTTCATCAAAGATATTCTCTCTAAACCATCAATGTTCTTCTCTAAGACATAAAAGTTATTCTCAGAGTTACTATGTTACCTTACTTTACCTATCTTACCTAACCTAACCTAACTTTACCTATGTTACCTTACCTTACCTACCTTTCCTAACTTAACCTGCTTAACCTATCTTACCTATCTTACATAACTTTACCTATCTTACCTAACTTAACTTTCATAACCTAACTTTACATATCCTAACATAACTTACCTTACCTTCCCTATCTTACCTAACTTTACCGATCCTAACATAACTTACCTTACCTTCCCTAACTTAACCTAACTTTACCTATCCTAACTTAACTTACCTTTCATAACCTAACTTTACCTATCCTAACATAACTTACCTTACCTTCCCTAACTTAACCTAACTTTACCTATCCTAACTTAACTTACCTAACTTATTCTGCTTAACCTATCTTACCTAACTTTACCTATCTTACCTATCTTACCTAACTTTACCTATGTTACCTTACCTTACCTACCTTTCCTAACTTAACCTGCTTAACCTATCTTACCTATCTTACATAACTTTACCTATCTTACCTAACTTAACTTTCATAACCTAACTTTACATATCCTAACATAACTTACCTTACCTTCCCTATCTTACCTAACTTTACCGATCCTAACATAACTTACCTTACCTTCCCTAACTTAACCTAACTTTACCTATCCTAACTTAACTTACCTTTCATAACCTAACTTTACCTATCCTAACATAACTTACCTTACCTTCCCTAACTTAACCTAACTTTACCTATCCTAACTTAACTTACCTAACTTATTCTGCTTAACATAACTTACCTTACCTTCCCTATCTTACCTAACTTTACCTATCCTAACATAACTTACCTTACCTTCCCTAACTTAACCTAACTTTACCTATCCTAACTTAACTTACCTTTCATAACCTAACTTTACCTATCCTAACATAACTTACCTTACCTTCCCTAACTTAACCTAACTTTACCTATCCTAACTTAACTTACCTAACTTATTCTGCTTAACATAACTTACCTTACCTTCCCTATCTTACCTAACTTTACCTATCCTATCCTAACCTAACTTGTCTTACCTAACTTAATCTTACTTTCCCAAACTGATGTATCCTAACTTATCTAGTCCAACCAGACATGATCTAACTTAAGTATTCCTTCTTGTCTTTTGTGTTTCGTCAATCATTGTCTCATATTCATTTACTCATTTCATTAGTTAATTTCTCAAATGGTCACTTATGGATTTCAAGTGCTATTTGTTATATATGGACATTTACTCATTTCATTAGTTAATTTCTCAAATGGTCACTTATGCATTTCAAGTGCTATTTGTTAGAGATTGGGTATTTAACCATTTCAAAGGATTTTTTGTTATATATGGGAACTTACTCGTTTCAAGGGCTAATTTCTCAAATGGTCATTTTTGCAGATCAAGGGTTATTTGTTAAAGTTCATCAAGTTGCCCATAAGTTGTATTTATTATGTTTGTTATCATATGTTCTTATTTCCCAACCCCTTAACCTAACCTCTTGTAATCTTAGTGTATTTAGTAGGTTCTATCTTATGTTCTTATTCCCCAACCCTTTAACCTAACCTTTCAGATGTAGTTTGTTGAATATATTATCCTTTTCCTAACCTTTCAGATGTAGTTTTGTTTCTCCTTTTTGTATATTTTTACCCAAACCCACCATCCCACTTAACCTTCTTTCCTTCTTTTACTTTGATTCTCCTACTCCTTCTAACCCTCCTTTTCTTTCTATCTCCCTTATTCTCTCTCTTCCTCCCCCTCTCTCTCCCTCATTTGCTCAAATGCTCTCTTGTTTCTCAAATTCAAGTCTTATTGCTCCCATTCTCACACCCTCATTCTCATTCACTTAGTTTTTCTTTTTCTCAATTCAAGTCTTAGTGCTCCCATTCTCACACCCTCACTCTCATTCACTTAGTTTTTCTTTTTCTCAAATTCAAGTCTTAGTGCTCCCATGCTCTTCCTCCCCCTCTCTCTTATTCTTTTCTCCTTTTTTCATACTCTCGGTCCCTTGCTCTCTTGTTTTTTCTCAATTTCAAGTCTTAGTAGATCTGATTCTTTACTATTGTAATTTTATTATTACTAAGATAAAGAATGAACTTAAATGTGAAAACAAAGTAAAAGAAGGAAAGAAGGTTAAGTGGGATGGTGGGTTTGGGTAAAAATATACAAAAAGGAGAAACAAAACTACATCTGAAAGGTTAGGAAAAGGATAATATATTCAACAAACTACATCTGAAAGGTTAGGTTAAAGGGTTGGGGAATAAGAACATAAGATAGAACCTACTAAATACACTAAGATTACAAGAGGTTAGGTTAAGGGGTTGGGAAATAAGAACATATGATAACAAACATAATAAATACAACTTATGGGCAACTTGATGAACTTTAACAAATAACCCTTGATCTGCAAAAATGACCATTTGAGAAATTAGCCCTTGAAATGAGTAAGTTCCCATATATAACAAAAAATCCTTTGAAATGGTTAAATACCCAATCTCTAACAAATAGCACTTGAAATGCATAAGTGACCATTTGAGAAATTAACTAATGAAATGAGTAAATGTCCATATATAACAAATAGCACTTGAAATCCATAAGTGACCATTTGAGAAATTAACTAATGAAATGAGTAAATGAATATGAGACAATGATTGACGAAACACAAAAGACAAGAAGGAATACTTAAGTTAGATCATGTCTGGTTGGACTAGATAAGTTAGGATACATCAGTTTGGGAAAGTAAGATTAAGTTAGGTAAGACAAGTTAGGTTAGGATAGGATAGGTAAAGTTAGGTAAGATAGGGAAGGTAAGGTAAGTTATGTTAAGCAGAATAAGTTAGGTAAGTTAAGTTAGGATAGGTAAAGTTAGGTTAAGTTAGGGAAGGTAAGGTAAGTTATGTTAGGATAGGTAAAGTTAGGTTATGAAAGGTAAGTTAAGTTAGGATAGGTAAAGTTAGGTTAAGTTAGGGAAGGTAAGGTAAGTTATGTTAGGATAGGTAAAGTTAGGTAAGATAGGGAAGGTAAGGTAAGTTATGTTAAGCAGAATAAGTTAGGTAAGTTAAGTTAGGATAGGTAAAGTTAGGTTAAGTTAGGGAAGGTAAGGTAAGTTATGTTAGGATAGGTAAAGTTAGGTTATGAAAGGTAAGTTAAGTTAGGATAGGTAAAGTTAGGTTAAGTTAGGGAAGGTAAGGTAAGTTATGTTAGGATCGGTAAAGTTAGGTAAGATAGGGAAGGTAAGGTAAGTTATGTTAGGATATGTAAAGTTAGGTTATGAAAGTTAAGTTAGGTAAGATAGGTAAAGTTATGTAAGATAGGTAAGATAGGTTAAGCAGGTTAAGTTAGGAAAGGTAGGTAAGGTAAGGTAACATAGGTAAAGTTAGGTAAGATAGGTAAGATAGGTAAAGTTAGGTAAGATAGGTTAAGCAGAATAAGTTAGGTAAGTTAAGTTAGGATAGGTAAAGTTAGGTTAAGTTAGGGAAGGTAAGGTAAGTTATGTTAGGATAGGTAAAGTTAGGTTATGAAAGGTAAGTTAAGTTAGGATAGGTAAAGTTAGGTTAAGTTAGGGAAGGTAAGGTAAGTTATGTTAGGATCGGTAAAGTTAGGTAAGATAGGGAAGGTAAGGTAAGTTATGTTAGGATATGTAAAGTTAGGTTATGAAAGTTAAGTTAGGTAAGATAGGTAAAGTTATGTAAGATAGGTAAGATAGGTTAAGCAGGTTAAGTTAGGAAAGGTAGGTAAGGTAAGGTAACATAGGTAAAGTTAGGTTAGGTTAGGTAAGATAGGTAAAGTAAGGTAACATAGTAACTCTGAGAATAACTTTTATGTCTTAGAGAAGAACATTGATGGTTTAGAGAGAATATCTTTGATGAAAAATGATGTCTTAGATTAACTTTGATGACTCTGTGAATAAGTTTGATGACTTTGAGAACAAGTTTGATAGCTCTGAGAATGACTTTTATGCCTCTGAGAATAACTTTGATTAACAAAGATGTTTTGGAAAGTTTCTCTGAAGAACGAAAGTGACTCTGAGAATAACTTTTATGATTTTGAGAACATCTTTGATGTCTTGGAGAACAACGTTGATGT
Source organism: Procambarus clarkii (assembly GCF_040958095.1). Lineage (NCBI taxonomy): Eukaryota > Metazoa > Arthropoda > Malacostraca > Decapoda > Cambaridae > Procambarus > Procambarus clarkii. Next base: position 23,729,235 of record NC_091152.1, read on the forward strand.
TTAGAGAACAACTTTGATGACCAAGATTAACTTTAGATGTCTCTGAGAATAACTTTTATAACATAGAAATTAACTTTAGATGTCTCTGAAAATATCTTTGATGACTTCGAGAATAACATTTGATGACTTTGAAAACAAGTTTGAAGAACGAAGATGTTTTGGAAAGTTTCTCTGATGAACGAAGGTAACTTAGAGATTAACTTTTATGATTTAGAGAACATCTTTGATGTCTTAGAGAACAAGATTGATGTCTTAGAGAACAACTTGGATGAACAAAGATGTCTTAGAAAGCTTCTCTGATGAACGAAAAGATACTTAGAGAATAACTTTGACGACTGTATTTAACTTTTTGATGGCTCTGAGGACAGTTTTTGTTGAACGAGGATGTCTCAGAAGGCTTCTTTGAATAACAAAGGTGACTCTGAGAATAACTTTGATGACTCTGAGAAAGACTTTGTTGTCTTAGAATAACTTTTGATTGTTCTGAGAATAACTTTAGATATCTCTGAGAATAAGTTTGATGAACGAAGATATCTTACAGAGCAAATTTTATGTTTTGAAGAATAACTTTTTGATGACTCTGAGAATAACTTTTGTTAGCTCTTTGAATAACTTTGAGAATGACTTCTGAGAACATGGGTAGTATTTGAATGCGTCTTTGATGTAATGAAAAGTAACTTTGATGTCTCGAAGATATCTTGCAGATCAACTTTGATGATAGAGATTAACTTTTGTTGTTTTAGAGATTAATTTTGATAGCTCCGAGAATAGCTTTTATGCCTCTGAGATTAACTTTAATGAACGAAGATGTCTTAGAAAGTTTCTCTGATGAACGAAAGGCTACTTAGAGAATAGCATTTGATGACTGAGATTAACTTTTTGATGACTCTGAGAATAACTTTGAGGATGCGAGTAAATTTTGAGTGTTTGAGAGTGTCTTTTGATATCTCGAAGAGTGCCCTTGAAGTCTTAAAGGATGTCTTTGATGTCTCGAAGGATGTCTTAGAGTGTAACTTTGGTATCTTTGAGTAAGTCCTTGATGTATTGAAGAGTGTCTTTGATTTTCTCGAAGAGTAACTTTGGTGTCACGGAGAGCACCTTTGACTATTTTTCGTACTTGACGACATATAATTTTTACGAAAGTGCTGAAAAAGTTACATTTGACTATTTTTCTTACTTAGCGACATATAATTTTAGTTACGAAAGTGTTGAAAAAGTTACATTTGACTATTTTTAGTGCTCCACAAAGTATAAATGGAAGTTAAGAACGACGATGATAGATATCTGTGACTATATTTTCTTATTTGACAAAACATAATTTTAGTTAAGCAAAAAGACAAAACATGATGAACATGGCTTTTTCTGTTGATTGATGGATAATTTTAGTTATGAAATGACAATGAAACATGAAGAACATGGTTATTTTCTGATGACTGGGGAATAAGTTTAGTTAAGAACAGTGCTGGAAAGTTATTATTTTTAGTTGATTGACGATGGATAAAAGCTAGATATGAACAGTTTTGGAAAGTTTCCTTTGACAATTTTTCTTGATGAAACATAGCGCCTGTTAAGAAAGTGCTGAAAAAAGTTTCCTTTGACAATTTTTAGCTAAGAGAAAGGTTGTTTTAGTTAAGAACAGTGTTGAACGAGGCTATTTCTGACTATTTTTAGTTGACTGGATAATAAGTTTACTTGAGAAATGACGAAAGTGACTATGTTTTAAAACCCAGAGAACATATGGGGAACATGGCAAAGAACATATGTAAGAAAAGTTGATGAATACAGTGGACATGAAAACATGATAAGGAGAATAGGGAATACAAAGAATGAACAATGGACTTGTGAAGAACATGGAGAATATGACAAAGAATGTAGAAAACATGTAAGTGAAGGTGAAAAACGAAGTGATCTTGTGAGGAACATGAACTTGTAGAGGAACATGAATATTGCAAAGAACACAAAATATGGAAGTTAGCATGAATATTGAGTATAAAAGTTGTAAAGAGAACATGTGATGAACATGAAAACATAGAAAATATGACTAGAATTTGTAGAGAAAGTAATGAGACTAAGAGAAAGATTACAGAAAAAATGGAGATACTTGTGAAAATATGAACTGAATGGGACTGTGAACATTTGAAGAATATGGAGTGAACATAGAAAACATGGACAAAATGTGAAGAACACAGCTGAATATAGAGAAAATATGCAAATACAGTATGATTATTGAAAGTTTTGATACGTTGGGGATGAGAAGGGTAAAGTAAATACTCAGATAAACAGATAGGCTGGAGAGGGACTTGATCGAATATATTTATGTCTGATGATCTAAGGCTGAGGAAATGGAGCTTGGTTAATGCCCAGATTAATTTTACTACGTTAGAAATACGGTGATCTTAAATCTCAGGGTGATTTAGTTGGAAAATAAAGAACTTGTACAAATGAACTAAGCTGGGGCACAAGAGTTGAAACTTGATAACTGAACTGGTTTTTATTTACTATGTCTGAAAATGTAGTTGGGTGATTTGGACAGAGAGTAATGATTTTACAAAAGTGAGCTTGGACAGAGGACAAGAGCTAGAGTTTTATAATTGTTTTCATCATATTTACTATGTCTGAAATACAGAGGGTAAAAATTTCGGGGAAATTGATGGTTTATTTACAAAGACTTGAGGGTGGAAGAGGGTGGGGGACGAGAGCTGGAGCTCAGTAACTGACTTGATCTTATTTACTAACTTTGAAGTATGTCTGCTTTTAATTTTAGGGAAATTGATGGGTTATTTACAAAGATACGAAAGAGAATTAAGGCGGGGACGAGAGCTGGAGCTTGATAACTGACTTGATCTTATTTACTAACTTTGAAGTATGTCTGCTTTTAATTTTAGGGAAATTGATGGGTTATTTACAAAGATACGAAAGAGAATTAAGGCGGGGACGAGAGCTGGAGCTTGATAACTGACTTGATTTTATTTACGGTGTCTGAAATACAGAGGGTAAAAATTTAAGGGAAATTGATGGTTTATTTACAAAGATACGAAAGAGAACTAAGGCGGAGGACAAGCGCTGGAGCTTGGTAACTGTTTTGATCTTATTACGGTGCCTGAAATACAGAGGGTAGAAATTTCAGGGAAATTGGACTGATACTAACGAAGATACGAGAGAGAGCTAAGGCGGAGGACAAGAGATGGAGCTTGGTAACTGTTTTGATCATATTTACTATGTCTGAAATATGACTGTTTAAAATTTCAGGGGGATTGGACTGCTAGTAGCGAAAATGTGGTCTCTGCCAAATTTGGGTCTTTAATTAGACTCTGATTAATTTCGATTATGAACTGGACTCTGAATATTTTGGCACAAAGTAGACTCTGGCGAATTTTGCTAGAAAACTGGACTCTGATGAATTTCGATCAAGAACTGGACTCTGTCAAATTTTCACAGATTACAGGACACTGATGAAATTTGAGCTTAAAACTGTCTCTGACTAATTTTGCTCTCAAAGTAGACTCTGTTCATTTTTAGGTATAAAATGGTCTCTGACGAATTTCTGTCTATAACTGGGCTCTGTTCAATTTTGGTCTTTACAGGTGAAATAGCGGTAAATGGATATAAAACTAAATGTTATGGCTAAGTTGTCTGTTTTCCTTAACAAAACGTCTAAGACAATATTCTCTGAAAATGCTCTTTGAAAATATGTGATTGAAAACGGGCAAAGGATGTCCATAGAGTTTACCTGGAAATGCTGTGACACAAACACGATTTTTTCTAAAACTTTTCTTTAAGATTTTCCTACTTATTTTCCTATTAAGAATGCTTAACAAACCTCTAAGATCTCAGAAATTATTTTCCTCATAAGAATTCCTTACTTCCAAATCTGTGACTCCCCCAAATTTGCCTGAAAACCCCCACGACTCACAGACGATATTTCCCCCCAAAAAAAATATCGTCTGTGAGTCGTACGACTCACAGGGGTCCTCTGCCCAAAAAAAAAATATCGTCTGTGAGTCGTACACCCTACTACTACCTTCACAGGGGTCCTCTGCCCAAAAAAAAAAATATCGTCTGTGAGTCGTACACCCTACTACTGTCTGAGGGTTGGTGCCCGGTGACTGTGGTCTGAGGGCTGGTGCCCTGTGACTGTGGTCTAAGGGTTGGTGCCCGGTGACTGTGGTCTGAGGGTTGGTGCCCGGTGACTGTGGTCTGAGGGTTGGTGCCCGGTGACTGTGGTCTGAGGGTTGGTGTCTTGTGACTGTGGTCTGAGGGTTGGTGCCCGATGACTGTGGTCTGAGGGCTGGTGCCCTGTGACTGTGGTCTGAGGGTTGGTGCCCGGTGACTGTGGTCTGAGGGTTGGTGCCCGGTGACTGTGGTCTGAGGACTGGTGCCCGGTGACTGTGGTCTGAGGGTTGGTGCCCTGTGACTGTGGTCTGAGGGTTGGTGCCCGGTGACTGTGGTCTGAGGGCTGGTGCCCGGTGACTGTGGTCTGAGGGTTGGTGCCCTGTGACTGTGGTCTGAGGGCTGGTGCCCTGTGACTCTGGTCTGAGGGCTGGTGCCCGGTGACTGTGGTCTGAGGACTGGTGCCCGGTGACTGTGGTCTGAGGACTGGTGCCCGGTGACTGTGGTCTGAGGGTTGGTGCCCTGTGACTGTGTGTCTGAGGGTTGGTGCCCTGTGACTGTGGTCTGAGGGCTGGTGCCCGGTGACTGTGGTCTGAGGGTTGGTGCCCTATGACTGTGTGTCTGAGGGTTGGTGCCCGGTGACTGTGGTCTGAGGGCTGGTGCCCTGTGACTGTGGTCTGAGGGTTGGTGCCCGGCGACTGTGGTCTGAGGGCTGGTGCCCTGTGACTGGGGTCTGAGGGTTGGTGCCCGGTGACTGTGGTCTGAGGGTTGGTGCCCGGTGACTGTGGTCTGAGGGTTGGTGCCCGGTGACTGTGGTCTGAGGGCTGGTGCCCTGTGACTGTGGTCTAAGGGCTGGTGCCCTGTGACTGTGGTCTAAGGGTTGGTGCCCGGTGACTGTGGTCTGAGGGCTGGTGCCCTGTGACTGTGGTCTGAGGGCTGGTGCCCTGTGACTGTGGTCTGAGGGCTGGTGCCCTGTGACTGTGGTCTGAGGGCTGGTGCCCTGTGACTGTGGTCTAAGGGTTGGTGCCCGGTGACTGTGGTCTGAGGGCTGGTGCCCTGTGACTGTGGTCTGAGGGTTGGTGCCCGGTGACTGTGGTCTGAGGGCTGGTGCCCTGTGACTGTGGTCTAAGGGTTGGTGCCCGGTGACTGTGGTCTGAGGGTTGGTGCCCGGTGACTGTGGTCTGAGGGTTGGTGCCCGGTGACTGTGGTCTGAGGGTTGGTGTCTTGTGACTGTGGTCTGAGGGTTGGTGCCCGGTGACTGTGGTCTGAGGGCTGGTGCCCTGTGACTGTGGTCTGAGGGTTGGTGCCCGGTGACTGTGGTCTGAGGGTTGGTGCCCGGTGACTGTGGTCTGAGGACTGGTGCCCGGTGACTGTGGTCTGAGGGTTGGTGCTCTGTGACTGTGGTCTGAGGGTTGGTGCCCGGTGACTGTGGTCTGAGGACTGGTGCCCGGTGACTGTGGTCTGAGGGTTGGTGCCCTGTGACTGTGGTCTGAGGGTTGGTGCCCTGTGACTGTGATCTGAGGGTTGGTGCCCGGTGACTGTGGTCTGAGGGTTGGTGCCCTGTGACTGTGGTCTGAGGACTGGTGCCCGGTGACTGTGGTCTGAGGACTGGTGCCCTGTGACTGTGGTCTGAGGACTGGTGCCCGGTGACTGTGGTCTGAGGACTGGTGCCCTGTGACTGTGGTCTGAGGGTTGGTGCCCGGTGACTGTGGTCTGAGGGCTGGTGCCCTGTGACTGTGGTCTAAGGGTTGGTGCCCGGTGACTGTGGTCTGAGGGTTGGTGCCCGGTGACTGTGGTCTGAGGGTTGGTGCCCGGTGACTGTGGTCTGAGGGTTGGTGTCTTGTGACTGTGGTCTGAGGGTTGGTGCCCGATGACTGTGGTCTGAGGGCTGGTGCCCTGTGACTGTGGTCTGAGGGTTGGTGCCCGGTGACTGTGGTCTGAGGGTTGGTGCCCGGTGACTGTGGTCTGAGGACTGGTGCCCGGTGACTGTGGTCTGAGGGTTGGTGCTCTGTGACTGTGGTCTGAGGGTTGGTGCCCGGTGACTGTGGTCTGAGGACTGGTGCCCGGTGACTGTGGTCTGAGGGTTGGTGCCCTGTGACTGTGGTCTGAGGGCTGGTGCCCTGTGACTCTGGTCTGAGGGCTGGTGCCCGGTGACTGTGGTCTGAGGACTGGTGCCCGGTGACTGTGGTCTGAGGACTGGTGCCCGGTGACTGTGGTCTGAGGGTTGGTGCCCTGTGACTGTGTGTCTGAGGGTTGGTGCCCTGTGACTGTGGTCTGAGGGCTGGTGCCCGGTGACTGTGGTCTGAGGGTTGGTGCCCTATGACTGTGTGTCTGAGGGTTGGTGCCCGGTGACTGTGGTCTGAGGGCTGGTGCCCTGTGACTGTGGTCTGAGGGTTGGTGCCCGGTGACTGTGGTCTGAGGGCTGGTGCCCTGTGACTGGGGTCTGAGGGTTGGTGCCCGGTGACTGTGGTCTGAGGGTTGGTGCCCGGTGACTGTGGTCTGAGGGTTGGTGCCCGGTGACTGTGGTCTGAGGGCTGGTGCCCTGTGACTGTGGTCTAAGGGCTGGTGCCCTGTGACTGTGGTCTAAGGGTTGGTGCCCGGTGACTGTGGTCTGAGGGCTGGTGCCCTGTGACTGTGGTCTGAGGGCTGGTGCCCTGTGACTGTGGTCTGAGGGCTGGTGCCCTGTGACTGTGGTCTGAGGGCTGGTGCCCTGTGACTGTGGTCTAAGGGTTGGTGCCCGGTGACTGTGGTCTGAGGGCTGGTGCCCTGTGACTGTGGTCTGAGGGTTGGTGCCCGGTGACTGTGGTCTGAGGGCTGGTGCCCTGTGACTGTGGTCTAAGGGTTGGTGCCCGGTGACTGTGGTCTGAGGGTTGGTGCCCGGTGACTGTGGTCTGAGGGTTGGTGCCCGGTGACTGTGGTCTGAGGGTTGGTGTCTTGTGACTGTGGTCTGAGGGTTGGTGCCCGGTGACTGTGGTCTGAGGGCTGGTGCCCTGTGACTGTGGTCTGAGGGTTGGTGCCCGGTGACTGTGGTCTGAGGGTTGGTGCCCGGTGACTGTGGTCTGAGGACTGGTGCCCGGTGACTGTGGTCTGAGGGTTGGTGCTCTGTGACTGTGGTCTGAGGGTTGGTGCCCGGTGACTGTGGTCTGAGGACTGGTGCCCGGTGACTGTGGTCTGAGGGTTGGTGCCCTGTGACTGTGGTCTGAGGGTTGGTGCCCTGTGACTGTGATCTGAGGGTTGGTGCCCGGTGACTGTGGTCTGAGGGTTGGTGCCCTGTGACTGTGGTCTGAGGGTTGGTGCCCTGTGACTGTGGTCTGAGGGTTAGTGCCCTGTGACTGTGGTCTGAAGGTTGGTGCCCGGTGACTGTGGTCTGACGGTTGGTGCCCGGTGACTGTGGTCTGAGGGCTGGTGCCCGGTGACTGTGGTCTGAGGGTTGGTGCCCTGTGACTGTAGTCTGAGGGTTGGTGCCCGGTGACTGTGGTCTGAGGGTTGGTGCCCTGTGACTGTGGTCTGAGGGTTGGTGCCTTGTGACTGTGGTCTGAGGGTTAGTGCCCGGTGACTGTGTGTCTGAGGGTTGGTGCCCTGTGACTGTGGTCTGAGGGCTGGTGCCCGGTGACTGTGGTCTGAGGGTTGGTGCCCTGTGACTGTGGTCTGATGGCTGGTGCCCTGTGACTGTGGTCTGAGGGCTGGTGCCCGGTGACTGTGGTCTGAGGGTTGGTGCGCTATGACTGTGGTCTGAGGGCTGGTGCCCAGTGACTGTGGTCTGAGGGTTGGTGCCCGGTGACTGTGGTCTGAGGGTTGGTGCCCGGTGACTGTTGTCTGAGGACTGGTGCCCTGTGACTGTGGTCTGAGGGTTGGTGCCCTGTGACTGTGGTCTGAGGGTTGGTGCCCTATGACTGTGGTCTGAGGGCTGGTGCCCGGTGACTGTGGTCTGATGGTTGGTGCCCGGTGACTGTGGTCTGAGGGCTGGTGCCCGGTGACTGTGGTCTGAGGGCTGGTGCCCTGTGACTGTGGTCTGAGGGTTGGTGCTCGGTGACTGTGGTCTGAGGGCTGGTGCCCTGTGACTGTGGTCTGAGGGTTGGTGCCCGGTGACTGTGGTCTGAGGGCTGGTGCCCTGTGACTGTGGTCTGAGGGTTGGTGCCCGGTGACTGTGGTCTGAGGGTTGGTGCCCGGTGACTGTGGTCTGAGGGTTGGTGCCCGGTGACTGTGGTCTGAGGGTTGGTGTCTTGTGACTGTGGTCTGAGGGTTGGTGCCCGGTGACTGTGGTCTTAGGGCTGGTGCCCTGTGACTGTGGTCTGAGGGTTGGTGCCCGGTGACTGTGGTCTGAGGGTTGGTGCCCGGTGACTGGTGTCAGAGGACTGGTGCCCGGTGACTGTGGTCTGAGGGTTGGTGCCCTGTGACTGTGGTCTGAGGGTTGGTGCCCTGTGACTGTGATCTGAGGGTTGGTGCCCGGTGACAGTGGTCTGAGGGTTGGTGCCCTGTGACTTTGGTCTGAGGGTTGGTGCCCTGTGACTGTGGTCTGAGGGTTGGTGCCCTGTGTCTGTGGTCTGAGGGTTGGTGCCCAGTGACTGTGGTCTGAGGGTTGGTGCCCGGTGACTGTGGTCTGAGGGCTGGTGCCCGGTGACTGTGGTCTGAGGGCTGGTGCCCGGTGACTGTGGTCTGAGGGTTGGTGCCCTGTGACTGTGATCTGAGGGTTGGTGCCCGGTGACTGTGGTCAGAGGGTTGGTGCCCTGTGACTGTGGTCTGAGGGTTGGTGCCCTGTGACTGTGGTCTGAGGGTTGGTGCCCTGTGACTGTGATCTGAGGGTTGGTGCCCGGTGACTGTGGTCTGAGGGTTGGTGCCCTGTGACTGTGGTCTGAGGGTTGGTGCCCGGTGGCTGTGGTCTGAGGGCTGGTGCCCGGTGACTGTGGTCTGAGGGTTGGTGCCCGGTGACTGTGGTCTGAGGGTTGGTGCCCGGTGACTGTGGTCTGAGGGTTGGTGCCCGGTGACTGTGGTCTGAGGGTTGGTGCCCTGTGACTGTGATCTGAGGGTTGGTGCCCGGTGACTGTGGTCTGAGGGTTGGTGCCCTGTGACTGTGGTCTGAGGTTTGGTGCCCGGTGACTGTGGTCTGAGGGCTGGTGCCCGGTGACTGGTGTCTGAAGGCTGGTGCCCTGTGACTGTGGTCTGAGGGTTGGTGCCCGGTGACTGTGGTCTGAGGACTGGTGCCCGGTGACTGTGGTCTGAGGGTTGGTGCCCGGTGACTGTGGTCTGAGGACTGGTGCCCGGTGACTGTGGTCTGAGGGCTGGTGCCCGGTGACTGTGGTCTGAGGGTTGGTGCCCGGTGACTGTGGTCTGAGGACTGGTGCCCGGTGACTGTGGTCTGAGGGTTGGTGCCCGGTGACTGTGGTCTGAGGGTTGGTGCCCAGTGACTGTGGTCTGAGGGCTGGTGCCCTGTGACTGTGGTCTGAGGGTTGGTGCCCGGTGACTGTGGTCTGAGGGTTGGTGCCCGGTGACTGTGGTCTGAGGGTTGGTGCCCGGTGACTGGTGTCTGAGGACTGGTGCCCGGTGACTGTGGTCTGAGGGTTGGTGCCCGGTGACTGTGGTCTGAGGGTTGGTGCCCGGTGACTGGTGTCTGAGGGTTGGTGCCCGGTGACTGTGGTCTGAGGGTTGGTGCCCGGTGACTGGTGTCTGAGGACTGGTGCCCGGTGACTGTGGTCTGAGGGCTGGTGCCCTGTGACTGTGGTCTGAGGGTTGGTGCCCGGTGACTGTGGTCTGAGGGTTGGTGCCCTGTGACTGTGGTCTGAGGGTAGGTGCCCGGTGACTGGTCTGAGGGTTGGTGCCCTGTGACTGTGGTCTGAGGGTTGGTGCCCTGTGACTGTGGTCTGAGGGTTGGTGCCCGGTGACTGTGTGTCTGAGGGTTGGTGCCCTGTGACTGTGGTCTGAGGGCTGGTGCCCGGTGACTGTGGTCTGAGGGTTGGTGCCCTGTGACTGTGGTCTGAGGGCTGATGCCTCTGACTGTGGTCTGAGGGCTGGTGCCCGGTGACTGTGGTCTGAGGGTTGGTGCGCTATGACTGTGGTCTGAGGGCTGGTGCCCGGTGACTGTGGTCTGAGGGTTGGTGCCCGGTAACTGTGGTCTGAGGGTTGGTGCCCGGTGACTGTGGTCTGAGGGTTGGTGCCCTGTGACTGTGGTCTGAGGGTTGGTGCCCTGTGACTGTGGTCTGAGGGTTGGTGTCTTGTGACTGTGGTCTGAGGGCTGGTGCCCGGTGACTGTGGTCTGAGGGCTGGTGCCCTGTGACTGTGGTCTGAGGGCTGGTGCCCGGTGACTGTGGTCTGAGGGTTGGTGCCCTGTGACTGTGGTCTGAGGGCTGATGCCCTGTGACTGTGGTCTGAGGGCTGGTGCCCGGTGACTGTGGTCTGAGGGTTGGTGCGCTATGACTGTGGTCTGAGGGCTGGTGCCCGGTGACTGTGGTCTGAGGGTTGGTGCCCGGTAACTGTGGTCTGAGGGTTGGTGCCCTGTGACTGTGGTCTGAGGGTTGGTGCCCTGTGACTGTGGTCTGAGGGTTGGTGCCCTGTGACTGTGGTCTGAGGGCTGGTGCCCGGTGACTGTGGTCTGAGGGCTGGTGCCCGGTGACTGTGGTCTGAGGGCTGGTGCCCTGTGACTGTGGTCTGAGGGTTGGTGCCCGGTGACTGTGGTCTGAGGGTTGGTGCCCGGTGACTGTGGTCTGAGGGTTGGTGCCCGGTGACTGTGGTCTGAGGGTTGGTGTCTTGTGACTGTGGTCTGAGGGTTGGTGCCCGGTGACTGTGGTCTTAGGGCTGGTGCCCTGTGACTGTGGTCTGAGGGTTGGTGCCCGGTGACTGTGGTCTGAGGGTTGGTGCCCGGTGACTGGTGTCAGAGGACTGGTGCCCGGTGACTGTGGTCTGAGGGTTGGTGCCCTGTGACTGTGGTCTGAGGGTTGGTGCCCTGTGACTGTGATCTGAGGGTTGGTGCCCGGTGACAGTGGTCTGAGGGTTGGTGCCCTGTGACTTTGGTCTGAGGGTTGGTGCCCTGTGACTGTGGTCTGAGGGTTGGTGCCCTGTGTCTGTGGTCTGAGGGTTGGTGCCCAGTGACTGTGGTCTGAGGGTTGGTGCCCGGTGACTGTGGTCTGAGGGCTGGTGCCCGGTGACTGTGGTCTGAGGGCTGGTGCCCGGTGACTGTGGTCTGAGGGTTGGTGCCCTGTGACTGTGATCTGAGGGTTGGTGCCCGGTGACTGTGGTCTGAGGGTTGGTGCCCTGTGACTGTGGTCTGAGGGTTGGTGCCCTGTGACTGTGGTCTGAGGGTTGGTGCCCTGTGACTGTGATCTGAGGGTTGGTGCCCGGTGACTGTGGTCTGAGGGTTGGTGCCCTGTGACTGTGGTCTGAGGGTTGGTGCCCGGTGGCTGTGGTCTGAGGGCTGGTGCCCGGTGACTGTGGTCTGAGGGTTGGTGCCCGGTGACTGTGGTCTGAGGGTTGGTGCCCGGTGACTGTGGTCTGAGGGTTGGTGCCCGGTGACTGTGGTCTGAGGGTTGGTGCCCTGTGACTGTGATCTGAGGGTTGGTGCCCGGTGACTGTGGTCTGAGGGTTGGTGCCCTGTGACTGTGGTCTGAGGGTTGGTGCCCGGTGACTGTGGTCTGAGGGCTGGTGCCCGGTGACTGGTGTCTGAAGGCTGGTGCCCTGTGACTGTGGTCTGAGGGTTGGTGCCCGGTGACTGTGGTCTGAGGACTGGTGCCCGGTGACTGTGGTCTGAGGGTTGGTGCCCGGTGACTGTGGTCTGAGGACTGGTGCCCGGTGACTGTGGTCTGAGGGCTGGTGCCCGGTGACTGTGGTCTGAGGGTTGGTGCCCGGTGACTGTGGTCTGAGGACTGGTGCCCGGTGACTGTGGTCTGAGGGTTGGTGCCCTGTGACTGTGGTCTGAGGGCTGGAGCCCTGTGACTGTGGTCTGAGGGTTGGTGCCCGGTGACTGTGGTCTGAGGGTTGGTGCCCGGTGACTGTGGTCTGAGGGTTGGTGCCCGGTGACTGGTGTCTGAGGACTGGTGCCCGGTGACTGTGGTCTGAGGGTTGGCACCCTGTGACTGTGTCTGAGGGTTGGCGCCCTGTGACTGTGGTCTGAGGGTTGGCACCCTGTGACTGTAGTCTGAGGGTTGGTGTCCTGTGACTGTGGTCTGAGGGTTGGCGCCCTGTGACTGTGGTCTGAGGGTTGGTGCCCTGTGACTGTGGTCTGAGGGTTGGTGCCCTGTGACTGTGGTCTGAGGGTTGGCACCCTGTGACTGTGCTCAGAGGGTTGGCACCCTGTGACTGTGTCTGAGGGTTGGCGCCCTGTGACTGTGGTCTGAGGGTTGGCACCCTGTGACTGTGGTCTGAGGGTTGGTGTCCTGTGACTGTGGTCTGAGGGTTGGCACCCTGTGACTGTGGTCTGAGGGTTGGTGTCCTGTGACTGTAGTCTAAGGGTTGGTGCCATGTGACTGTGGTCTGAGGGTTGGCACCCTGTGACTGTGGTCTGAGGGTTGGTGTCCTGTGACTGTGGTCTGAGGGTTGGTGCCCTGTGACTGTGGTCTGAGGGTTGGTGTCCTGTGACTGTGGTCTGAGGGTTGGTGCCCTGTGACTGTGGTCTGAGGGTTGGCACCCTGTGACTGTGGTCTGAGGGTTGGTGTTCTGTGACTGTGGTCTGAGGGTTGGTGCCCTGTGACTGTGTGTCTGAGGGTTGGTGTCCTGTGACTGTGGTCTGAGGGTTGGTGCCCTGTGACTGTGGTCTGAGGGTTGGTGCCCTGTGACTGTGGTCTGAGGGTTGGTGCCCTGTGACTGTGGTCTGAGGGTTGGTGTCCTGTGACTGTGGTCTGAGGGTTGGTGCCCTGTGACTGTGTGTCTGAGGGTTGGTGCCCTGTGACTGTGGTCTGAGGGCTGGTGCCCTGTGACTATGGTATGAGGGTTGGTATCCTGTGACTGTGGTCTGAGGGTTGGTGTCCTGTGACTGTGTGTCTGAGGGTTGGTGCCCTGTGACTGTGGTCTGAGGGTTGGTGTCCTGTGACTGTGTGTCTGAGGGTTGGTGCCCTGTGACTGTGGTCTGAGGGTTGGTGCCCTGTGACTGTGGTCTGAGGGTTGGTGCCCTGTGACTGTGGTATGAGGGTTGGTGTCCTGTGACTGTGGTCTGAGGGTTGGCACCCTGTGACTGTGTGTCTGAGGGTTGGTGCCCTGTGACTGTGGTCTGAGGGTTGGTGCCCTGTGACTGTGTGTCTGAGGGTTGGTGTCCTGTGACTGTGTGTGTCTGAGGGTTGGTGCCCTGTGACTGTGTGTCTGAGGGTTGGTGCCCTGTGACTGTGGTCTGAGGGTTGGTGTCCTGTGACTGTGGTCTGAGGGTTGGTGCCCTGTGACTGTGGTCTGAGGGTTGGTGCCCTGTGACTGTGGTCTGAAGGTTGGTGTCCTGTGACTGTGGTCTGAGGGTTGGTGCCCTGTGACTGTGGTCTGAGGGTTGGTGTCCTGTGACTGTGTGTGTCTGAGGGTTGGTGCCCTGTGACTGTGTGTCTGAGGGTTGGTGCCCTGTGACTGTGGTCTGAGGGTTGGTGCCCTGTGACTGTGGTCTGAGGGTTGGTGCCCTGTGACTGTGGTCTGAGGGTTGGTGCCCTGTGACTGTGGTCTGAGGGTTGGCACCCTGTGACTGTGGTCTGAGGGTTGGTGCCCTGTGAATGCGTGTCTGAGGATTGGTGCCCTGTGACTGTGGTCTGAGGGTTGGTGCCCTTTGACTGTGGTCTGAGGGTTGGCACCCTGTGACTGTGGTCTGAGGGTTGGTGCCCTGTGAATGTGTGTCTGAGGATTGGTGCCCTGTGACTGTGGTCTGAGGGTTGGTGCCCTGTGAATGTGTGTCTGAGGGTTGGTGCCCTGTGACTGTGGACTGAGGGTTGGTGCCCTGTGACTGTGGTCTGAGGGTTGGCACGTTGTGACTGTTGTCTGAGGGTTGGTGCCCTGTGACTGTGGTCTGAGGGTTGGTGCCCTGTGACTGTGTGTCTGAGGGTTGGTGCCCTGTGAATGTTTGTCTGAGGGCTTGTGCTCTGTGACTGTGGTCTGAGAGTTGGTGCCCTGTGACTGTGGTCTGAGGGTTGGTGCCCTGTGACTGTGGTCTGAGGGTTGGTGCCCTGTGACTGTGGTCTGAGGGTTGGTGTCCTGTGACTGTGGTCTGAGGGTTGGTGTCCTGTGACTGTGGTCTGAGGGTTGGTGCCCTGTGACTGTGGTCTGAGGGTTGGTGCCCTGTGACTGTGGTCTGAGGGTTGGTGCCCTGTGACTGTGGTCTGAGGGTTGGTGCCCTGTGACTGTGGTCTGAGGGCTGGTGCCCGGTGACTGTGGTCTGAGGGCTGGTGCCCGGTGACTGTGGTCTGAGGGCTGGTGCCCTGTGACTGTGGTCTGAGGGTTGGTGCCCGGTGACTGTGGTCTGAGGGTTGGTGCCCGGTGACTGTGGTCTGAGGGTTGGTGCCCGGTGACTGTGGTCTGAGGGTTGGTGTCTTGTGACTGTGGTCTGAGGGTTGGTGCCCGGTGACTGTGGTCTTAGGGCTGGTGCCCTGTGACTGTGGTCTGAGGGTTGGTGCCCGGTGACTGTGGTCTGAGGGTTGGTGCCCGGTGACTGGTGTCAGAGGACTGGTGCCCGGTGACTGTGGTCTGAGGGTTGGTGCCCTGTGACTGTGGTCTGAGGGTTGGTGCCCTGTGACTGTGATCTGAGGGTTGGTGCCCGGTGACAGTGGTCTGAGGGTTGGTGCCCTGTGACTTTGGTCTGAGGGTTGGTGCCCTGTGACTGTGGTCTGAGGGTTGGTGCCCTGTGTCTGTGGTCTGAGGGTTGGTGCCCAGTGACTGTGGTCTGAGGGTTGGTGCCCGGTGACTGTGGTCTGAGGGCTGGTGCCCGGTGACTGTGGTCTGAGGGCTGGTGCCCGGTGACTGTGGTCTGAGGGTTGGTGCCCTGTGACTGTGATCTGAGGGTTGGTGCCCGGTGACTGTGGTCTGAGGGTTGGTGCCCTGTGACTGTGGTCTGAGGGTTGGTGCCCTGTGACTGTGGTCTGAGGGTTGGTGCCCTGTGACTGTGATCTGAGGGTTGGTGCCCGGTGACTGTGGTCTGAGGGTTGGTGCCCTGTGACTGTGGTCTGAGGGTTGGTGCCCGGTGGCTGTGGTCTGAGGGCTGGTGCCCGGTGACTGTGGTCTGAGGGTTGGTGCCCGGTGACTGTGGTCTGAGGGTTGGTGCCCGGTGACTGTGGTCTGAGGGTTGGTGCCCGGTGACTGTGGTCTGAGGGTTGGTGCCCTGTGACTGTGATCTGAGGGTTGGTGCCCGGTGACTGTGGTCTGAGGGTTGGTGCCCTGTGACTGTGGTCTGAGGGTTGGTGCCCGGTGACTGTGGTCTGAGGGCTGGTGCCCGGTGACTGGTGTCTGAAGGCTGGTGCCCTGTGACTGTGGTCTGAGGGTTGGTGCCCGGTGACTGTGGTCTGAGGACTGGTGCCCGGTGACTGTGGTCTGAGGGTTGGTGCCCGGTGACTGTGGTCTGAGGACTGGTGCCCGGTGACTGTGGTCTGAGGGCTGGTGCCCGGTGACTGTGGTCTGAGGGTTGGTGCCCGGTGACTGTGGTCTGAGGACTGGTGCCCGGTGACTGTGGTCTGAGGGTTGGTGCCCTGTGACTGTGGTCTGAGGGCTGGAGCCCTGTGACTGTGGTCTGAGGGTTGGTGCCCGGTGACTGTGGTCTGAGGGTTGGTGCCCGGTGACTGTGGTCTGAGGGTTGGTGCCCGGTGTCTGAGGACTGGTGCCCGGTGACTGTGGTCTGAGGGTTGGCACCCTGTGACTGTGTCTGAGGGTTGGCGCCCTGTGACTGTGGTCTGAGGGTTGGCACCCTGTGACTGTAGTCTGAGGGTTGGTGTCCTGTGACTGTGGTCTGAGGGTTGGTGCCCTGTGACTGTGGTCTGAGGGTTGGTGCCCTGTGACTGTGGTCTGAGGGTTGGCACCCTGTGACTGTGGTCTGAGGGTTGGCACCCTGTGACTGTGTCTGAGGGTTGGCGCCCTGTGACTGTGGTCTGAGGGTTGGCACCCTGTGACTGTGGTCTGAGGGTTGGTGTCCTGTGACTGTGGTCTGAGGGTTGGCACCCTGTGACTGTGGTCTGAGGGTTGGTGTCCTGTGACTGTAGTCTAAGGGTTGGTGCCATGTGACTGTGGTCTGAGGGTTGGCACCCTGTGACTGTGGTCTGAGGGTTGGTGTCCTGTGACTGTGGTCTGAGGGTTGGTGCCCTGTGACTGTGGTCTGAGGGTTGGTGTCCTGTGACTGTGGTCTGAGGGCTGGTGCCCGGTGACTGTGGTCTGAGGGCTGGTGCCCTGTGACTGTGGTCTGAGGGTTGGTGCCCGGTGACTGTGGTCTGAGGGTTGGTGCCCGGTGTCTGTGGTCTGAGGGTTGGTGCCCGGTGACTGTGGTCTGAGGGTTGGTGTCTTGTGACTGTGGTCTGAGGGTTGGTGCCCGGTGACTGTGGTCTTAGGGCTGGTGCCCTGTGACTGTGGTCTGAGGGTTGGTGCCCGGTGACTGTGGTCTGAGGGTTGGTGCCCGGTGACTGGTGTCAGAGGACTGGTGCCCGGTGACTGTGGTCTGAGGGTTGGTGCCCTGTGACTGTGGTCTGAGGGTTGGTGCCCTGTGACTGTGATCTGAGGGTTGGTGCCCGGTGACAGTGGACTGAGGGTTGGTGCCCTGTGACTTTGGTCTGAGGGTTGGTGCCCTGTGACTGTGGTCTGAGGGTTGGTGCCCTGTGTCTGTGGTCTGAGGGTTGGTGCCCAGTGACTGTGGTCTGAGGGTTGGTGCCCGGTGACTGTGGTCTGAGGGCTGGTGCCCGGTGACTGTGGTCTGAGGGCTGGTGCCCGGTGACTGTGGTCTGAGGGTTGGTGCCCTGTGACTGTGATCTGAGGGTTGGTGCCCGGTGACTGTGGTCTGAGGGTTGGTGCCCTGTGACTGTGGTCTGAGGGTTGGTGCCCTGTGACTGTGGTCTGAGGGTTGGTGCCCTGTGACTGTGATCTGAGGGTTGGTGCCCGGTGACTGTGGTCTGAGGGTTGGTGCCCTGTGACTGTGGTCTGAGGGTTGGTGCCCGGTGGCTGTGGTCTGAGGGCTGGTGCCCGGTGACTGTGGTCTGAGGGTTGGTGCCCGGTGACTGTGGTCTGAGGGTTGGTGCCCGGTGACTGTGGTCTGAGGGTTGGTGCCCGGTGACTGTGGTCTGAGGGTTGGTGCCCTGTGACTGTGATCTGAGGGTTGGTGCCCGGTGACTGTGGTCTGAGGGTTGGTGCCCTGTGACTGTGGTCTGAGGGTTGGTGCCCGGTGACTGTGGTCTGAGGGCTGGTGCCCGGTGACTGGTGTCTGAAGGCTGGTGCCCTGTGACTGTGGTCTGAGGGTTGGTGCCCGGTGACTGTGGTCTGAGGACTGGTGCCCGGTGACTGTGGTCTGAGGGTTGGTGCCCGGTGACTGTGGTCTGAGGACTGGTGCCCGGTGACTGTGGTCTGAGGGCTGGTGCCCGGTGACTGTGGTCTGAGGGTTGGTGCCCGGTGACTGTGGTCTGAGGACTGGTGCCCGGTGACTGTGGTCTGAGGGTTGGTGCCCTGTGACTGTGGTCTGAGGGCTGGAGCCCTGTGACTGTGGTCTGAGGGTTGGTGCCCGGTGACTGTGGTCTGAGGGTTGGTGCCCGGTGACTGTGGTCTGAGGGTTGGTGCCCGGTGACTGGTGTCTGAGGACTGGTGCCCGGTGACTGTGGTCTGAGGGTTGGCACCCTGTGACTGTGTCTGAGGGTTGGCGCCCTGTGACTGTGGTCTGAGGGTTGGCACCCTGTGACTGTAGTCTGAGGGTTGGTGTCCTGTGACTGTGGTCTGAGGGTTGGCGCCCTGTGACTGTGGTCTGAGGGTTGGTGCCCTGTGACTGTGGTCTGAGGGTTGGTGCCCTGTGACTGTGGTCTGAGGGTTGGCACCCTGTGACTGTGGTCTGAGGGTTGGCACCCTGTGACTGTGTCTGAGGGTTGGCGCCCTGTGACTGTGGTCTGAGGGTTGGCACCCTGTGACTGTGGTCTGAGGGTTGGTGTCCTGTGACTGTGGTCTGAGGGTTGGCACCCTGTGACTGTGGTCTGAGGGTTGGTGTCCTGTGACTGTAGTCTAAGGGTTGGTGCCATGTGACTGTGGTCTGAGGGTTGGCACCCTGTGACTGTGGTCTGAGGGTTGGTGTCCTGTGACTGTGGTCTGAGGGTTGGTGCCCTGTGACTGTGGTCTGAGGGTTGGTGTCCTGTGACTGTGGTCTGAGGGTTGGTGCCCTGTGACTGTGGTCTGAGGGTTGGCACCCTGTGACTGTGGTCTGAGGGTTGGTGTTCTGTGACTGTGGTCTGAGGGTTGGTGCCCTGTGACTGTGTGTCTGAGGGTTGGTGTCCTGTGACTGTGGTCTGAGGGTTGGTGCCCTGTGACTGTGGTCTGAGGGTTGGTGCCCTGTGACTGTGGTCTGAGGGTTGGTGCCCTGTGACTGTGGTCTGAGGGTTGGTGTCCTGTGACTGTGGTCTGAGGGTTGGTGCCCTGTGACTGTGTGTCTGAGGGTTGGTGCCCTGTGACTGTGGTCTGAGGGCTGGTGCCCTGTGACTATGGTATGAGGGTTGGTATCCTGTGACTGTGGTCTGAGGGTTGGTGTCCTGTGACTGTGTGTCTGAGGGTTGGTGCCCTGTGACTGTGGTCTGAGGGTTGGTGTCCTGTGACTGTGTGTCTGAGGGTTGGTGCCCTGTGACTGTGGTCTGAGGGTTGGTGCCCTGTGACTGTGGTCTGAGGTTTGGTGCCCTGTGACTGTGGTATGAGGGTTGGTGTCCTGTGACTGTGGTCTGAGGGTTGGCACCCTGTGACTGTGTGTCTGAGGGTTGGTGCCCTGTGACTGTGGTCTGAGGGTTGGTGCCCTGTGACTGTGTGTCTGAGGGTTGGTGTCCTGTGACTGTGTGTGTCTGAGGGTTGGTGCCCTGTGACTGTGTGTCTGAGGGTTGGTGCCCTGTGACTGTGGTCTGAGGGTTGGTGTCCTGTGACTGTGGTCTGAGGGTTGGTGCCCTGTGACTGTGGTCTGAGGGTTGGTGCCCTGTGACTGTGGTCTGAAGGTTGGTGTCCTGTGACTGTGGTCTGAGGGTTGGTGCCCTGTGACTGTGGTCTGAGGGTTGGTGTCCTGTGACTGTGTGTGTCTGAGGGTTGGTGCCCTGTGACTGTGTGTCTGAGGGTTGGTGCCCTGTGACTGTGGTCTGAGGGTTGGTGCCCTGTGACTGTGGTCTGAGGGTTGGTGCCCTGTGACTGTGGTCTGAGGGTTGGTGCCCTGTGACTGTGGTCTGAGGGTTGGCACCCTGTGACTGTGGTCTGAGGGTTGGTGCCCTGTGAATGCGTGTCTGAGGATTGGTGCCCTGTGACTGTGGTCTGAGGGTTGGTGCCCTGTGACTGTGGTCTGAGGGTTGGCACCCTGTGACTGTGGTCTGAGGGTTGGTGCCCTGTGAATGTGTGTCTGAGGATTGGTGCCCTGTGACTGTGGTCTGAGGGTTGGTGCCCTGTGAATGTGTGTCTGAGGGTTGGTGCCCTGTGACTGTGGTCTGAGGGTTGGTGCCCTGTGACTGTGGTCTGAGGGTTGGCACCTTGTGACTGTTGTCTGAGGGTTGGTGCCCTGTGACTGTGGTCTGAGGGTTGGTGCCCTGTGACTGTGTGTCTGAGGGTTGGTGCCCTGTGAATGTTTGTCTGAGGGCTTGTGCTCTGTGACTGTGGTCTGAGGGTTGGTGCCCTGTGACTGTGGTCTGAGGGTTGGTGCCCTGTGACTGTGGTCTGAGGGTTGGTGCCCTGTGACTGTGGTCTGAGGGTTGGTGTCCTGTGACTGTGGTCTGAGGGTTGGTGTCCTGTGACTGTGGTCTGAGGGTTGGTGCCCTGTGACTGTGGTCTGAGGGTTGGTGCCCTGTGACTGTGGTCTGAGGGTTGGTGCCCTGTGAATGTGTCTGAGGGTTGGTGCCCTGTGAATGTTTGTCTGAGGGCTGGTGCCCTATGAATGTTTGTCTGAGGGCTGGTGCTCTGTGACTGTGGTCTGAGGGTTGGTGCCCTGTGACTGTGGTCTGAGGGTTGGTGCCCTGTGACTGTGTGTCTGAGGGTTGGTGCCCTGTGAATGTTTGTCTGAGGGCTTGTGCTCTGTGACTGTGGTCTGAGGGTTGGTGCCCTGTGACTGTGGTCTGAGGGTTGGTGCCCTGTGACTGTGTGTCTGAGGGCTGGTGCCCTGTGACTGTGGTCTGAGGGTTGGTGCCATGTGACTGTGTGTCTGAGGGTTGGTGCCCTGTGACTGTGGTCTGAGGGTTGGTGCCCTGTGAATGTGTCTGAGGGTTGGTGCCCTGTGTCTGTGTGTCTGAGGGCTTGTGCTCTGTGACTGTGTGTCTGAGGGTTGGTGCCCTGTGACTGTGGTCTGAGGGTTGGTGCCCTGTGACTGTGTGTCTGAGGGCTGGTGCCCTGTGACTGTGTGTCTGTGGACTGGTGCCCTGTGACTGTGGTCTGAGGGTTGATGCCCTGTGACTGTGTGTCTGAGGGCTGGTGCCCTGTGACTGTGGTCTGAGGGTTGGTGCCCTGTGACTGTGTGTCTGAGGACTGGTGCCCTGTGACTATGTGTCTGAGGACTGGTGCCCTGTGACTGTGGTCTGAGGGTTGGTGCCCTGTGACTGTGTGTCTGAGGGCTGGTGCCCTGTGACTGTGATCTGAGGACTGGTGCCCTGTGACTGTGTGTCTGAGGACTGGTGCCCTGTGACTGTGTGTCTGAAGGTTGGTGCCCATTGACTGTGGTCTGAGGACTGATGCCCGGTGACTGTGGTCTGAGGGTTGGTGCCCTGTGACTGTGGGCTGAGGGTTGGTGCCCTGTGACTGTGGTCTGAGGACTGGTGCCCTGTGACTGTGTGTCTGAGGACTGGTGCCCGGTGACTGTGGTCTGAGGACTGGTGCCCGGTGACTGTGGTCTGAGGGTTGGTGCCCTGTGACTGTGGTCTGAGGGTTGGTGCCCTGTGACTGTGGTCTGAGGGTTGGTGTCCTGTGACTGTGGTCTGAGGGTTGGTGTCCTGTGACTGTGGTCTGAGGGTTGGTGCCCTGTGACTGTGGTCTGAGGGTTGGTGCCCTGTGACTGTGGTCTGAGGGTTGGTGCCCTGTGAATGTGTGTCTGAGGGTTGGTGCCCTGTGAATGTTTGTCTGAGGGCTGGTGCCCTATGAATGTTTGTCTGAGGGCTGGTGCTCTGTGACTGTTGTCTGAGGGTTGGTGCCCTGTGACTGTGGTCTGAGGGTTGGTGCCCTGTGACTGTGTGTCTGAGGGTTGGTGCCCTGTGAATGTTTGTCTGAGGGCTTGTGCTCTGTGACTGTGGTCTGAGGGTTGGTGCCCTGTGACTGTGGTCTGAGGGTTGGTGCCCTGTGACTGTGTGTCTGAGGGCTGGTGCCCTGTGACTGTGGTCTGAGGATTGGTGCCATGTGACTGTGTGTCTGAGGGTTGGTGCCTTGTGACTGTGGTCTGAGGGTTGGTGCCCTGTGACTGTGTGTCTGAGGGCTTGTGCTCTGTGACTGTGGTCTGAGGGTTGGTGCCCTGTGACTGTGGTCTGAGGGTTGGTGCCCTGTGACTGTGTGTCTGAGGGCTTGTGCTCTGTGACTGTGTGTCTGAGGGTTGGTGCCCTGTGACTGTGGTCTGAGGGTTGGTGCCCTGTGACTGTGGTCTGAGGGTTGGTGCCCTGTGACTGTGTGTCTGAGGGCTGGTGCCCTGTGACTGTGTGTCTGAGGACTGGTGCCCTGTGACTGTGGTCTGAGGGTTGGTGCACTGTGACTGTGTGTCTGAGGACTGGTGCCCTGTGACTGTGTGTCTGAGGACTGGTGCCCTGTGACTGTGGTCTGAGGGTTGGTGCCCTGTGACTGTGTGTCTGAGGGCTGGTGCCCTGTGACTGTGGTCTGAGGACTGGTGCCCTGTGACTGTGTGTCTGAGGACTGGTGCCCTGTGACTGTGGTCTGAGGACTGGTGCCCTGTGACTGTGTGTCTGAGGACTGGTGCCCTGTGACTGTGTGTCTGAGGGTTGGTGCCCGGTGACTGTGGTCTGAGGACTGGTGCCCTGTGACTGTGGTCTGAGGGTTGGTGCCCGTTGACTGTGGTCTGAGGGTTGGTGCCCTGTGACTGTGGTCTGAGGACTGGTGCCCTGTGACTGTGTGTCTGAGGACTGGTGCCCGGTGACTGTGGTCTGAGGACTGGTGCCCGGTGACTGTGGTCTGAGGGTTGGTGCCCTAGGGGTGTGTGTCTGAGGGCTGGTGCCCGGTGACTGTGGTCTGAGGGTTGGTGCCCTGTGTCTGTGTTCTGAGGGCTGGTGCCCTGTGACTGTGGTCTGAGGGTTGGTGCCCTGTGACTGTGTGTCTGAGGGTTGGTGCCCTGTGACTGTGTGTCTGAGGGTTGGTGCCCTGTGACTGTGTGTCTGAGGGTTGGTGCCCTGTGACTGTGGTCTGAGGGCTGGTGCCCTGTGACTGTGGTCTGAGGGTTGGTGCCCTGTGACTGTGGTCTGAGGGTTGGTGTCCTGTGACTGTGGTCTGAGGGTTGGTGCCCTGTGACTGTGGTCTGAGGGTTGGTGCCCTGTGACTGTGGTCTGAGGGTTGCTGCCCTGTGAATGTGTGTCTGAGGGTTGGTGCCCTGTGACTGTGTGTCTGAGGGTTGGTGCCCTGTGAATGTTTGTCTGTGGGCTGGTGCCCTGTGAATGTTTGTCTGAGGGCTGGTGCCCTGTGACTGTGGTCTGAGGGTTGGTGCCCTGTGACTGTGTGTCTGAGGGCTGGTGCCCTGTGACTGTGGTCTGAGGGTTGGTGCCCTGTGACTGTGTGTCTGAGGGCTTGTGCTCTGTGACTGTGATCTGAGGGTTGGTGCCCTGTGACTGTGGTCTGAGAGTTGGTGCCTTGTGACTGTGTGTCTGAGGGTTGGTGCCCTGTGACTGTGGTCTGAGGGTTGGTGCCCTGTGACTGTGTGTCTGAGGGTTGGTGCCCTGTGACTGTGTGTCTGAGGGCTTGTGCTCTGTGACTGTGTGTCTGAGGGTTGGTGCCCTGTGACTGTGGTCTGAGGGTTGGTGCCCTGTGACTGTGTGTCTGAGGGCTGGTGCCCTGTGACTGTGTGTCTGAGGACTGGTGCCCTGTGACTGTGGTCTGAGGGTTGGTGCCCTGTGACTGTGTGTCTGAGGGCTGGTGCCCTGTGACTGTGGTCTGAGGGTTGGTGCCCTGTGACTGTGTGTCTGAGGGCTGGTGCCCTGTGACTGTGTGTCTGAGGACTGGTGCCCTGTGACTGTGGTCTGAGGGTTGGTGCCCTGTGACTGTGTGTCTGAGGGCTGGTGCCCTGTGACTGTGGTCTGAGGGTTGGTGCCCTGTGACTGTGTGTCTGAGGACTGGTGCCCTGTGACTATGTGTCTGAGGACTGGTGCCCTGTGACTGTGGTCTGAGGGTTGGTACCCTGTGACTGTGTGTGTCTGAGGGTTGGCATCCTATGACTGTGGTCTGAGGGTTGGTGCCCTGTGACTGTGTGTGTCTGAGGGTTGGCATCCTATGACTGTGGTCTGAGGGTTGGTGCCCTGTGACTGTGTCTGAGGGTTGGCGCCCTGTGACTGTGGTCTGAGGGTTGGCACCCTGTGACTGTGGTCTGAGGGTTGGTGTCCTGTGACTGTGGTCTGAGGGTTGGCGCCCTGTGACTGTGGTCTGAGGGTTGGCACCCTGTGACTGTGGTCTGAGGGTTGGTGCCCTTTGACTGTAGTCTGAGGGTTGGTGCCCTGTGACTGTGGTCTGAGGGTTGGTGCCCTGTGACTGTGAGTGTCTGAGGGTTGGCATCCTATGACTGTGGTCTGAGGGTTGGTGCCCTGTGACTGTGTGTGTCTGAGGGTTGGCATCCTATGACTGTGGTCTGAGGGTTGGTGCCCTGTGACTGTGGTCTGAGGGTTGGTGCCCTGTGACTGTGTGTGTATGAGGGTTGGCATCCTATGACTGTGGTCTGAGGGTTGGTGCCCTGTGACTGTGGTCTGAGGGTTGGCACCCAGTGACTGTGGTCTGAAGGTTGGTGCCCTGTGACTGTGGTCTGAGGGTTGGTGCACTGTGACTGTGGTCTGAGGGCTGGTGCCCTGTGACTGTGGTTTGAGGGTTGGTGCCCTGTGACTGTGGTCTGAGGGTTGGTGCCCTGTGACTTTGGTCTGAGGGTTGGTGCCCTGTGACTGTGGTCTGAGGGTTGGCACCCTGTGACTCTGGTCTGAGGGTTGGTGTCCTGTGACTGTGGTCTGAGGGTTGGTGCCCTGTGACTGTGGTCTGAGGGTTGGTGCCCTGTGACTGTGTGTCTGAGGGTTGGTGCCCTGTGACTGTGGTCTGAGGGTTGGTGCCCTGTGACTGTGTGTCTGAGGGTTGGTGCCCTGTGACTGTGGTCTGAGCGTTGGTGCCCTGTGACTGTGGTCTGAGGGTTGGCACCTTGTGACTGTGGTCTGAGGGTTGGTGTCCTGTGACTGTGGTCTGTGGGTTGGTGCTCTGTGACTGTGGTCTGAGGGTTGGCACCCTGTGACTGTGGTCTGAGGGTTGGTGTCCTGTGACTGTGTGTCTGTGGGTTGGTGCCCTGTGACTGTGGTCTGAGGGTTGGTGTCCTGTGACTGTGGTCTGAGGGTTGGTGCCCTGTGACTGTGGACTGAGGGTTGGTGTCCTGTGACTGTGTGTGTCTGAGGGTTGGTGCCCTGTGACTGTGGTATGAGGGTTGGTGTCCTGTGACTGTGGTCTGAGGGTTGGTGCCCTGTGACTGTGGTCTGAGGGTTGGCGCCCTGTGACTGTGGTCTGAGGGTTGGCACCCTGTGACTGTGTCTGAGGGTTGGCGCCCTGTGACTGTGGTCTGAGGGTTGGCACCCTGTGACTGTGGTCTGAGGGTTGGTGTCCTGTGACTGTGGTCTGAGGGTTGGCGCCCTGTGACTGTGGTCTGAGGGTTGGTGCCCTGTGACTGTGGTCTGAGGGTTGGCACCCTGTGACTGTGGTCTGAGGGTTGGTGCCCGGTGACTGTGGTCTGAGGGTTGGTGCCCTGTGACTGTGGTCTGAGAGTTGGTGCCCTGTGACTGTGGTCTGAGGGTTGGTGCCCTGTGACTGTGGTCAGAGGGTTGGCACCCTGTGACTGTGGTCTGAGGGTTGGCACCCTGTGACTGTGTCTGAGGGTTGGCGCCCTGTGACTGTGGTCTGAGGGTTGGCACCCTGTGACTGTAGTCTGAGGGTTGGTGTCCTGTGACTGTGGTCTGAGGGTTGGCGCCCTGTGACTGTGGTCTGAGGGTTGGTGCCCTGTGACTGTGGTCTGAGGGTTGGTGCCCTGTGACTGTGGTCTGAGGGTTGGCACCCTGTGACTGTGGTCTGAGGGTTGGCACCCTGTGACTGTGTCTGAGGGTTGGCGCCCTGTGACTGTGGTCTGAGGGTTGGCACCCTGTGACTGTGGTCTGAGGGTTGGTGTCCTGTGACTGTGGTCTGAGGGTTGGCACCCTGTGACTGTGGTCTGAGGGTTGGTGTCCTGTGACTGTAGTCTAAGGGTTGGTGCCATGTGACTGTGGTCTGAGGGTTGGCACCCTGTGACTGTGGTCTGAGGGTTGGTGTCCTGTGACTGTGGTCTGAGGGTTGGTGCCCTGTGACTGTGGTCTGAGGGTTGGTGTCCTGTGACTGTGGTCTGAGGGTTGGTGCCCTGTGACTGTGGTCTGAGGGTTGGCACCCTGTGACTGTGGTCTGAGGGTTGGTGTTCTGTGACTGTGGTCTGAGGGTTGGTGCCCTGTGACTGTGTGTCTGAGGGTTGGTGTCCTGTGACTGTGGTCTGAGGGTTGGTGCCCTGTGACTGTGGTCTGAGGGTTGGTGCCCTGTGACTGTGGTCTGAGGGTTGGTGCCCTGTGACTGTGGTCTGAGGGTTGGTGTCCTGTGACTGTGGTCTGAGGGTTGGTGCCCTGTGACTGTGTGTCTGAGGGTTGGTGCCCTGTGACTGTGGTCTGAGGGCTGGTGCCCTGTGACTGTGGTATGAGGGTTGGTATCCTGTGACTGTGGTCTGAGGGTTGGTGTCCTGTGACTGTGTGTCTGAGGGTTGGTGCCCTGTGACTGTGGTCTGAGGGTTGGTGTCCTGTGACTGTGTGTCTGAGGGTTGGTGCCCTGTGACTGTGGTCTGAGGGTTGGTGCCCTGTGACTGTGTGTCTGAGGGTTGGCACCTTGTGACTGTTGTCTGAGGGTTGGTGCCCTGTGACTGTGGTCTGAGGGTTGGCACCTTGTGACTGTTGTCTGAGGGTTGGTGCCCTGTGACTGTGGTCTGAGGGTTGGTGCCCTGTGACTGTGTGTCTGAGGGTTGGTGCCCTGTGAATGTTTGTCTGAGGGCTTGTGCTCTGTGACTGTGGTCTGAGGGTTGGTGCCCTGTGACTGTGGTCTGAGGGTTGGTGCCCTGTGACTGTGGTCTGAGGGTTGGTGCCCTGTGACTGTGGTCTGAGGGTTGGTGTCCTGTGACTGTGGTCTGAGGGTTGGTGTCCTGTGACTGTGGTCTGAGGGTTGGTGCCCTGTGACTGTGGTCTGAGGGTTGGTGCCCTGTGACTGTGGTCTGAGGGTTGGTGCCCTGTGAATGTTTGTCTGAGGGCTGGTGCCCTATGAATGTTTGTCTGAGGGCTGGTGCTCTGTGACTGTGGTCTGAGGGTTGGTGCCCTGTGACTGTGGTCTGAGGGTTGGTGCCCTGTGACTGTGTGTCTGAGGGTTGGTGCCCTGTGAATGTTTGTCTGAGGGCTTGTGCTCTGTGACTGTGGTCTGAGGGTTGGTGCCCTGTGACTGTGGTCTGAGGGTTGGTGCCCTGTGACTGTGTGTCTGAGGGCTGGTGCCCTGTGACTGTGGTCTGAGGGTTGGTGCCATGTGACTGTGTGTCTGAGGGTTGGTGCCCTGTGACTGTGGTCTGAGGGTTGGTGCCCTGTGACTGTGTGTCTGAGGGCTTGTGCTCTGTGACTGTGGTCTGAGGGTTGGTGCCCTGTGACTGTGGTCTGAGGGTTGGTGCCCTGTGACTGTGTGTCTGAGGGCTTGTGCTCTGTGACTGTGTGTCTGAGGGTTGGTGCCCTGTGACTGTGGTCTGAGGGTTGGTGCCCTGTGACTGTGGTCTGAGGGTTGGTGCCCTGTGACTGTGTGTCTGAGGGCTGGTGCCCTGTGACTGTGTGTCTGAGGACTGGTGCCCTGTGACTGTGGTCTGAGGGTTGGTGCCCTGTGACTGTGTGTCAGAGGACTGGTGCCCTGTGACTGTGTGTCTGAGGACTGGTGCCCTGTGACTGTGGTCTGAGGGTTGGTGCCCTGTGACTGTGTGTCTGAGGGCTGGTGCCCTGTGACTGTGGTCTGAGGACTGGTGCCCTGTGACTGTGTGTCTGAGGACTGGTGCCCTGTGACTGTGGTCTGAGGACTGGTGCCCTGTGACTGTGTGTCTGAGGACTGGTGCCCTGTGACTGTGTGTCTGAGGGTTGGTGCCCGGTGACTGTGGTCTGAGGACTGGTGCCCGGTGACTGTGGTCTGAGGGTTGGTGCCCGTTGACTGTGGTCTGAGGGTTGGTGCCCTGTGACTGTGGTCTGAGGACTGGTGCCCTGTGACTGTGTGTCTGAGGACTGGTGCCCGGTGACTGTGGTCTGAGGACTGGTGCCCGGTGACTGTGGTCTGAGGGTTGGTGCCCTAGGGGTGTGTGTCTGAGGCTGGTGCCCGGTGACTGTGGTCTGAGGGTTGGTGCCCTGTGACTGTGGTCTGAGGGCTGGTGCCCTGTGACTGTGGTCTGAGGGTTGGTGCCCTGTGACTGTGTGTCTGAGGGTTGGTGCCCTGTGACTGTGTGTCTGAGGGTTGGTGCCCTGTGACTGTGTGTCTGAGGGTTGGTGCCCTGTGACTGTGGTCTGAGGACTGGTGCCCTGTGACTGTGGTCTGAGGGCTGGTGCCCTGTGACTGTGGTCTGAGGGTTGGTGTCCTGTGACTGTGGTCTGAGGGTTGGTGTCCTGTGACTGTGGTCTGAGGGTTGGTGCCCTGTGACTGTGGTCTGAGGGTTGGTGCCCTGTGACTGTGGTCTGAGGGTTGCTGCCCTGTGAATGTGTGTCTGAGGGTTGGTGCCCTGTGACTGTGTGTCTGAGGGTTGGTGCCCTGTGAATGTTTGTCTGAGGGCTGGTGCCCTGTGAATGTTTGTCTGAGGGCTGGTGCCCTGTGACTGTGGTCTGAGGGTTGGTGCCCCGTGAGTGTGTGTCTGAGGGCTGGTGCCCTGTGACTGTGGTCTGAGGGTTGGTGCCCTGTGACTGTGTGTCTGAGGGCTTGTGCTCTGTGACTGTGATCTGAGGGTTGGTGCCCTGTGACTGTGGTCTGAGAGTTGGTGCCTTATGACTGTGTGTCTGAGGGTTGGTGCCCTGTGACTGTGGTCTGAGGGTTGGTGCCCTGTGACTGTGTGTCTGAGGGTTGGTGCCCTGTGTCTGTGTGTCTGAGGGCTTGTGCTCTGTGACTGTGTGTCTGAGGGTTGGTGCCCTGTGACTGTGGTCTGAGGGTTGGTGCCCTGTGACTGTGTGTCTGAGGGCTGGTGCCCTGTGACTGTGTGTCTGTGGACTGGTGCCCTGTGACTGTGGTCTGAGGGTTGGTGCCCTGTGACTGTGTGTCTGAGGGCTGGTGCCCTGTGACTGTGGTCTGAGGGTTGGTGCCCTGTGACTGTGTGTCTGAGGACTGGTGCCCTGTGACTATGTGTCTGAGGACTGGTGCCCTGTGACTGTGGTCTGAGGGTTGGTGCCCTGTGACTGTGTGTCTGAGGGCTGGTGCCCTGTGACTGTGATCTGAGGACTGGTGCCCGGTGACTGTGGTCTGAGGGTTGGTGCCCTGTGACTGTGGTCTGAGGGTTGGTGCCCTGTGACTGTGGTCTGAGGGTTGGTGTCCTGTGACTGTGGTCTGAGGGTTGGTGTCCTGTGACTGTGGTCTGAGGGTTGGTGCCCTGTGACTGTGGTCTGAGGGTTGGTGCCCTGTGACTGTGGTCTGAGGGTTGGTGCCCTGTGAATGTGTGTCTGAGGGTTGGTGCCCTGTGAATGTTTGTCTGAGGGCTGGTGCCCTATGAATGTTTGTCTGAGGGCTGGTGCTCTGTGACTGTTGTCTGAGGGTTGGTGCCCTGTGACTGTGGTCTGAGGGTTGGTGCCCTGTGACTGTGTGTCTGAGGGTTGGTGCCCTGTGAATGTTTGTCTGAGGGCTTGTGCTCTGTGACTGTGGTCTGAGGGTTGGTGCCCTGTGACTGTGGTCTGAGGGTTGGTGCCCTGTGACTGTGTGTCTGAGGGCTGGTGCCCTGTGACTGTGGTCTGAGGATTGGTGCCATGTGACTGTGTGTCTGAGGGTTGGTGCCTTGTGACTGTGGTCTGAGGGTTGGTGCCCTGTGACTGTGTGTCTGAGGGCTTGTGCTCTGTGACTGTGGTCTGAGGGTTGGTGCCCTGTGACTGTGGTCTGAGGGTTGGTGCCCTGTGACTGTGTGTCTGAGGGCTTGTGCTCTGTGACTGTGTGTCTGAGGGTTGGTGCCCTGTGACTGTGGTCTGAGGGTTGGTGCCCTGTGACTGTGGTCTGAGGGTTGGTGCCCTGTGACTGTGTGTCTGAGGGCTGGTGCCCTGTGACTGTGTGTCTGAGGACTGGTGCCCTGTGACTGTGGTCTGAGGGTTGGTGCACTGTGACTGTGTGTCTGAGGACTGGTGCCCTGTGACTGTGTGTCTGAGGACTGGTGCCCTGTGACTGTGGTCTGAGGGTTGGTGCCCTGTGACTGTGTGTCTGAGGGCTGGTGCCCTGTGACTGTGGTCTGAGGACTGGTGCCCTGTGACTGTGTGTCTGAGGACTGGTGCCCTGTGACTGTGGTCTGAGGACTGGTGCCCTGTGACTGTGTGTCTGAGGACTGGTGCCCTGTGACTGTGTGTCTGAGGGTTGGTGCCCGGTGACTGTGGTCTGAGGACTGGTGCCCGGTGACTGTGGTCTGAGGGTTGGTGCCCGTTGACTGTGGTCTGAGGGTTGGTGCCCTGTGACTGTGGTCTGAGGACTGGTGCCCTGTGACTGTGTGTCTGAGGACTGGTGCCCGGTGACTGTGGTCTGAGGACTGGTGCCCGGTGACTGTGGTCTGAGGGTTGGTGCCCTAGGGGTGTGTGTCTGAGGGCTGGTGCCCGGTGACTGTGGTCTGAGGGTTTGTGCCCTGTGACTGTGTTCTGAGGGCTGGTGCCCTGTGACTGTGGTCTGAGGGTTGGTGCCCTGTGACTGTGTGTCTGAGGGTTGGTGCCCTGTGACTGTGTGTCTGAGGGTTGGTGCCCTGTGACTGTGTGTCTGAGGGTTGGTGCCCTGTGACTGTGGTCTGAGGGCTGGTGCCCTGTGACTGTGGTCTGAGGGTTGGTGCCCTGTGACTGTGGTCTGAGGGTTGGTGTCCTGTGACTGTGGTCTGAGGGTTGGTGCCCTGTGACTGTTGTCTGAGGGTTGGTGCCCTGTGACTGTGGTCTGAGGGTTGCTGCCCTGTGAATGTGTGTCTGAGGGTTGGTGCCCTGTGACTGTGTGTCTGAGGGTTGGTGCCCTGTGAATGTTTGTCTGTGGGCTGGTGCCCTGTGAATGTTTGTCTGAGGGCTGGTGCCCTGTGACTGTGGTCTGAGGGTTGGTGCCCTGTGACTGTGTGTCTGAGGGCTGGTGCCCTGTGACTGTGGTCTGAGGGTTGGTGCTCTGTGACTGTGTGTCTGAGGGCTTGTGCTCTGTGACTGTGATCTGAGGGTTGGTGCCCTGTGACTGTGGTCTGAGAGTTGGTGCCTTGTGACTGTGTGTCTGAGGGTTGGTGCCCTGTGACTGTGGTCTGAGGGTTGGTGCCCTGTGACTGTGTGTCTGAGGGTTGGTGCCCTGTGACTGTGTGTCTGAGGGCTTGTGCTCTGTGACTGTGTGTCTGAGGGTTGGTGCCCTGTGACTGTGGTCTGAGGGTTGGTGCCCTGTGACTGTGTGTCTGAGGGCTGGTGCCCTGTGACTGTGTGTCTGAGGACTGGTGCCCTGTGACTGTGGTCTGAGGGTTGGTGCCCTGTGACTGTGTGTCTGAGGGCTGGTGCCCTGTGACTGTGGTCTGAGGGTTGGTGCCCTGTGACTGTGTGTCTGAGGACTGGTGCCCTGTGACTATGTGTCTGAGGACTGGTGCCCTGTGACTGTGGTCTGAGGGTTGGTGCCATGTGACTGTGTGTCTGAGGACTGGTGCCCAGTGACTGTGTGTCTGAAGGTTGGTGCCCATTGACTGTGGTCTGAGGACTGGTGCCCGGTGACTGTGGTCTGAGGGTTGGTGCCCTGTGACTGTGGTCTGAGGGTTGGTGCCCTGTGACTGTGGTCTGAGGACTGGTGCCCTGTGACTGTGTGTCTGAGGACTGGTGCCCGGTGACTGTGGTCTGAGGACTGGTGCCCGGTGACTGTGGTCTGAGGGTTGGTGCCCTGTGACTGTGTGTCTGAGGGTTGGTGCCCGGTGACTGTGGTCTGAGGGTTGGTGCCCTGTGACAGTGGTCTGAGGGTTGGTGCCCTGTGACTGTGTGTCTGAGGGTTGGTGCCCTGTGACTGTGTGTCTGAGGGTTGGTGCCCTGTGACTGTGGTCTGAGGACTGGTGCCCTGTGACTGTGGTCTGAGAGCTGGTGCCCTGTGACTGAGGTCTGAGGGTTGGTGTCCTGTGACTGTGGTCTGAGGGTTGGTGTCCTGTGACTGTGTGTCTGAGGGCTGGTGCCCTGTGACTGTGGTCTGAGGGTTGGTGCCCTGTGACTGTGTGTCTGAGGACTGGTGCCCTGTGACTAT
The DNA here is from genome assembly GCF_040958095.1 of Procambarus clarkii. Classification (NCBI taxonomy): domain Eukaryota; kingdom Metazoa; phylum Arthropoda; class Malacostraca; order Decapoda; family Cambaridae; genus Procambarus; species Procambarus clarkii. Next base: position 23,761,116 of record NC_091152.1, read on the forward strand.
GTGTCTGAGGACTGGTGCCCTGTGACTGTGGTCTGAGGGTTGGTGCCCTGTGACAGTGGTCTGAGGGTTGGTGCCCTGTGACTGTGTGTCTGAGGGTTGGTGCCCTGTGACTGTGTGTCTGAGGGTTGGTGCCCTGTGACTGTGGTCTGAGGACTGGTGCCCTGTGACTGTGGTCTGAGGGTTGGTGTCCTGTGACTGTGTGTCTGAGGGCTGGTGCCCTGTGACTGTGGTCTGAGGGCTGGTGCCCTGTGACTGTGATCTGAGGACTGGTGCCCTGTGACTGTGTGTCTGAGGACTGGTGCCCAGTGACTGTGTGTCTGAAGGTTGGTGCCCATTGACTGTGGTCTGAGGACTGGTGCCCGGTGACTGTGGTCTGAGGGTTGGTGCCCTGTGACTGTGGTCTGAGGGTTGGTGCCCTGTGACTGTGGTCTGAGGACTGGTGCCCTGTGACTGTGTGTCTGAGGACTGGTGCCCGGTGACTGTGGTCTGAGGACTGGTGCCCGGTGACTGTGGTCTGAGGGTTGGTGCCCTGTGACTGTGTGTCTGAGGGTTGGTGCCCGGTGACTGTGGTCTGAGGGTTGGTGCCCTGTGACAGTGGTCTGAGGGTTGGTGCCCTGTGACTGTGTGTCTGAGGGTTGGTGCCCTGTGACTGTGTGTCTGAGGGTTGGTGCCCTGTGACTGTGGTCTGAGGACTGGTGCCCTGTGACTGTGGTCTGAGAGCTGGTGCCCTGTGACTGAGGTCTGAGGGTTGGTGTCCTGTGACTGTGGTCTGAGGGTTGGTGTCCTGTGACTGTGGTCTGAGGGTTGGTGCCCTGTGACTGTGGTCTGAGGGTTGGTGCCCTGTGACTGTGGTCTGAGGGTTGCTGCCCTGTGAATGTGTGTCTGAGGGTTGGTGCCCTGTGACTGTGTGTCTGAGGGTTGGTGCCCTGTGAATGTTTGTCTGAGGGCTGGTGCCCTGTGAATGTTTGTCTGAGGGCTGGTGCTCTGTGACTGTGGTCTGAGGGTTGGTGCCCTGTGACTGTGGTCTGAGGGTTGGTGCCCTGTGACTGTGTGTCTGAGGGTTGGTGCCCTGTGAATGTTTGTCTGGGGGCTTGTGCTCTGTGACTGTGGTCTGAGGGTTGGTGCCCTGTGACTGTGGTTTGAGGGTTGGTGCCCTGTGACTGTGTGTCTGAGGGCTGGTGCCCTGTGACTGTGGTCTGAGGGTTGGTGCCTTGTGACTGTGTGTCTGAGGGTTGGTGCCCTGTGACTGTGGTCTGAGGGTTGGTGCCCTGTGACTGTGTGTCTGAGGGCTTGTGCTCTGTGACTGTGGTCTGAGGGTTGGTGCCCTGTGACTGTGGTCTGTGGGTTGGTGCCTTGTGACTGTGTGTCTGAGGGTTGGTGCCCTGTGACTGTGTGTCTGAGGGCTTGTGCTCTGTGACTGTGTGTCTGAGGGTTGGTGCCCTGTGACTGTGTGTCTGAGGGCTTGTGCTCTGTGACTGTGTGTCTGAGGGTTGGTGCCCTGTGACTGTGGTCTGAGGGTTGGTGCCCTGTGACTGTGTGTCTGAGGGCTGGTGCCCTGTGACTGTGTGTCTGAGGACTGGTGCCCTGTGACTGTGGTCTGAGGGTTGGTGCCCTGTGACTGTGTGTCTGAGGGCTGGTGCCCTGTGACTGTGGTCTGAGGGTTGCTGCCCTGTGACTGCGGTCTGAGGGTTGGTGCCCTGTGACTGTGGTCTGAGGGCTGGTGCCCTGTGACTGTGGTCTGAGGGTTGGTGCCCTATGACTGTGTGTCTGAGGGTTGGTGCCCTGTGACTGTGTGTCTGAGGGTTGGTGCCCTGTGACTGTGGTCTGAGGACTGGTGCCCTGTGACTGTGGTCTGAGGGCTGGTGCCCTGTGACTGTGGTCTGAGGGTTGGTGCCCTGTGACTGTGTGTCTGAGGGTTGGTGCCCTGTGACTGTGGTCTGAGGACTGGTGCCCTGTGACTGTGGTCTGAGGGCTGGTGCCCTGTGACTGTGGTCTGAGGGTTGGTGCCCTGTGTCTGTGGTCTGAGGGTTGATGCCCTGTGACTGTGGTCTGAGGGCTGGTGCCCTGTGACTGTGGTCTGAGGGCTGGTGCCCGGTGACTGTGGTCTGAGGACTGGTGCCCTGTGACTGTGGTCTGAGGACTGGTGCCCAGTGACTGTGGTCTGAGGGTTGGTGCCCTGTGACTGTGGTCTGAGGACTGGTGCCCTGTGACTGTGTGTCTGAGGACTGGTGCCCTGTGACTGTGTGTCTGAGGGTTGGTGCCCTGTGACTGTGGTCTCAGGGTTGGTGCCCTGTGACTGTGTGTCTGAGGGTTGGTGCCCTGTGACTGTGGTCTGAGGACTGGTGCCCTGTGACTGTGTGTCTGAGGGCTGGTGCCCTGTGACTGTGGTCTGAGGACTGGTGCCCTGTGACTGTGTGTCTGAGGGTTGGTGCCCTGTGACTGTGGTCTGAGGGTTGGTGCCCTGTGACTGTGTGTCTGAGGGTTGGTGCCCTGTGACTGTGTGTCTGAGGGTTGGTGCCCGGTGACTGTGGTCTGAGGGTTGGTGCCCTGTGACTGTGTGTCTGAGGGTTGGTGCCCTGTGACTGTGGTCTGAGGGTTGGTGCCCTGTGACTGTGGTCTGAGGGTTGGTGCCCTGTGACTGTGGTCTGAGGGTTGGTGCCCTGTGACTGTGTGTCTGAGGACTGGTGCCCTGTGACTGTGGTCTGAGGGTTGGTGCTCTGTGACTGTGGTCTGAGGGTTGGTGTCCTGTGACTGTGGTCTGAGGGCTGGTGCCCGGTGACTGTGTGTCTGAGGGTTGGTGCCGTGTGACTGTGGTCTGAGGGTTGGTGCCCTGTGACTGTGGTCTGAGGGTTGGTGTGCTGTGACTGTGGTCTGAGGGCTGGTGCCCGGTGACTGTGTGTCTGAGGGTTGGTGCCCTGTGACTGTGGTCTGAGGACTGGTGCTCGGTGACTGTGTGTCTGAGGACTGGTGCCCTGTGACTGTGGTCTGAGGACTGGTGCCCTGTGACTGTGGTCTGAAGGTTGGTGCCCTGTGACTGTGGTCTGAGGGCTGGTGCCCTGTGACTGTGTGTCTGAGGACGGGTGCCCGGTGACTGTGGTCTGAGGGCTGGTGCCTTGTGACTGTGTGTCTGAGGGTTGGTGCCCGGTGACTGTGGTCTGAGGGCTGGTGCCCTGTGACTGTGGTCTGAGGACTGGTGCCCGGTGACTGTGGTCTGAGGGTTGGTGCCCTGTGACTGTGGTCTGAGGACTGGTGCCCTGTGACTGTGTGTCTGAGTGTTAATGCCCTGTGACTGTGGTCTGAGGGTTGGTGCCCTGTGACTGTGGTCTGAGGGTTGGTGCCCTGTGACTGTGTGTCTCAGGACTGGTGCCCTGTGACTGTGGTCTGAGGTTTGGTGCCCTGTGACTGGTCTGAGGACTGGTGCCCGGTGACTGTGTGTCTGAGGACTGGTGCCCTGTGACTGTGTGTCTGAGGGTTGGTGCCCTGTGACTGTGTGTCTGAGGGTTGGTGCCCTGTGACTGTGGTCTGAGGGTTGGTGCCTTGTGACTGTGGTCTGAGGGTTGGTGCCCTGTGACTGTGGTCTGAGGGTTGGTGCCCTGTGACTGTGGTCTGAGGGTTGGTGCCCTGTGACTGTGGTCTGAGGGCTGGTGCCCTGTGACTGTGGTCTGAGGACTGGTGCCCTGTGACTGTGTGTCTGAGGGTTGGTGCCCTGTGACTGTGGTCTGAGGGTTGGTGCCCTGTGACTGTGGTCTGAGGACTGGTGCCCGGTGACTGTGGTCTGAGGACTGGTGCCCTGTGACTGTGGTCTGAGGACTGGTACCCGGTGACTGTGGTCTGAGGACTGGTGCCCTGTGACTGTATTCTGAGGGGCTGGTGCCCGGTGACTGTGGTCTGAGGGTTGGTGCCCTGTGACTGTGGTCTGAGGGCTGGTGCCCTGTGACTCTGGTCTGAGGGCTGGTGCCCGGTGACTGTGGTCTGAGGACTGGTGCCCGGTGACTGTGGTCTGAGGACTGGTGCCCGGTGACTGTGGTCTGAGGTTTGGTGCCCTGTGACTGTGTGTCTGAGGGTTGGTGCCCTGTGACTGTGGTCTGAGGGCTGGTGCCCGGTGACTGTGGTCTGAGGGTTGGTGCCCTATGACTGTGTGTCTGAGGGTTGGTGCCCGGTGACTGTGGTCTGAGGGCTGGTGCCCTGTGACTGTGGTCTGAGGGTTGGTGCCCGGTGACTGTTTTCTGAGTGTTGGTGCCCGGTGACTGTGGTCTGAGGGTTGGTGCCCGGTGACTGTGGTCTGAGGGCTGGTGCCCTGTGACTGTGGTCTGAGGGCTGGTGCCCTGTGACTGTGGTCTGAGGGCTGGTGCCCTGTGACTGTGGTCTGAGGGCTGGTGCCCTGTGACTGTGGTCTGAGGGCTGGTGCCCTGTGACTGTGGTCTGAGGGCTGGTGCCCTGTGACTGTGGTCTGAGGGCTGGTGCCCTGTGACTGTGGTCTGAGGGCTGGTGCCCTGTGACTGTGGTCTGAGGGCTGGTGCCCTGTGACTGTGGTCTGAGGGCTGGTGCCCTGTGACTGTGGTCTAAGGGTTGGTGCCCGGTGACTGTGGTCTGAGGGCTGGTGCCCTGTGACTGTGGTCTGAGGGTTGGTGCCCGGTGACTGTGGTCTGAGGACTGGTGCCCGGTGACTGTGGTCTGAGGTTTGGTGCCCTGTTACTGTGTGTCTGAGGGTTGGTGCCCTGTGACTGTGGTCTGAGGGCTGGTGCCCGGTGACTGTGGTCTGAGGGTTGGTGCCCTATGACTGTGTGTCTGAGGGTTGGTGCCCGGTGACTGTGGTCTGAGGGCTGGTGCCCTCTGACTGTGGTCTGAGGGTTGGTGCCCGGTGACTGTGGTCTGAGGGTTGGTGCCCGGTGACTGTGGTCTGAGGGTTGGTGCCCGGTGACTGTGGTCTGAGGGCTGGTGCCCTGTGACTGTGGTCTGAGGGCTGGTGCCCTGTGACTGTGGTCTAAGGGTTGGTGCCCGGTGACTGTGGTCTGAGGGCTGGTGCCCTGTGACTGTGGTCTGAGGGCTGGTGCCCTGTGACTGTGGTCTGAGGGCTGGTGCCCTGTGACTGTGGTCTGAGGGCTGGTGCCCTGTGACTGTGGTCTAAGGGTTGGTGCCCGGTGACTGTGGTCTGAGGGCTGGTGCCCTGTGACTGTGGTCTGAGGGTTGGTGCCCGGTGACTATGGTCGTCTGAGGGATGGGTGCCCTGTGACTGTGGTCTAAGGCTTGGTGCCCGGTGACTGTGGTCTGAGGGTTGGTGCCCGGTGACTGTGGTCTGAGGGTTGGTGCCCGGTGACTGTGGTCTGAGGGTTGGTGTCTTGTGACTGTGGTCTGAGGGTTGGTGCCCGGTGACTGTGGTCTGAGGGCTGGTGCCCTGTGACTGTGGTCTGAGGGTTGGTGCCCGGTGACAGTGGTCTGAGGGTTGGTGACCGGTGACTGTGGTCTGAGGACTGGTGCCCGGTGACTGTGGTCTGAGGGTTGGTGCTCTGTGACTGTGGTCTGAGGGTTGGTGCCCGGTTACTGTGGTCTGAGGACTGGTGCCCGGTGACTGTGGTCTGAGGGTTGGTGCCCTGTGACTGTGGTCTGAGGGTTGGTGCCCTGTGACTGTGATCTGAGGGTTGGTGCCCGGTGACTGTGGTCTGAGGGTTGGTGCCCTGTGACTGTGGTCTGAGGACTGGTGCCCGGTGACTGTGGTCTGAGGACTGGTGCCCTGTGACTGTGGTCTGAGGACTGGTGCCCGGTGACTGTGGTCTGAGGACTGGTGCCCTGTGACTGTGGTCTGAGGGCTGGTGCCCGGTGACTGTGGTCTGAGGGTTGGTGCCCTGTGACTGTGGTCTGAGGGTTGGTGCCCTGTGACTGTGGTCTGAGGGTTGGTGCCCTGTGACTGTGGTCTGAGGGCTGGTGCCCTGTGACTGTGGTCTGAGGACTGGTGCCCTGTGACTGTGTGTCTGAGGATTGGTGCCCTGTGACTGTGGTCTGAGGGTTGGTGCCCTGTGACTGTGGTCTGAGGACTGGTGCCCGGTGACTGTGGTCTGAGGACTGGTGCCCTGTGACTGTGGTCTGAGGACTGGTACCCGGTGACTGTGGTCTGAGGACTGGTGCCCTGTGACTGTGGTCTGAGGGCTGGTGCCCGGTGACTGTGGTCTGAGGGTTGGTGCCCTGTGACTGTGGTCTGAGGGCTGGTGCCCTGTGAATCTGGTCTGAGGGCTGGTGCCCGGTGACTGTGGTCTGAGGACTGGTGCCCGGTGACTGTGGTCTGAGGACTGGTGCCCGGTGACTGTGGTCTGAGGGTTGGTGCCCTGTGACTGTGTGTCTGAGGGTTGGTGCCCTGTGACTGTGGTCTGAGGGCTGGTGCCCGGTGACTGTGGTCTGAGGGTTGGTGCCCTATGACTGTGTGTCTGAGGGTTGGTGCCCGGTGACTGTGGTCTGAGGGCTGGTGCCCTGTGACTGTGGTCTGAGGGTTGGTACCCGGTGACTGTGGTCTGAGGGCTGGTGCCCTGTGACTGTGTCTGAGGGCTGGTGCCCTGTGACTGT
>NC_091152.1:23768170-23778170 GCF_040958095.1 Procambarus clarkii
GAAGGAGCATAGTATGTACTGTAGTAGTGCATGGCCATGGTAGTTTTTGTAGAGTGTGGGGTAGTGTGTAGAGTGTGGTGTAGAGTAGCGTGTGTAGTGGGTGGTGTAGTGTAGTGGCGTTTGGACGCCTGGTATGGAGTGTGGTGTTTGGAGTGCATAGCGGCACAGGAGGTCAGGTGGTAGTGGGTATGGTGAGTATTGGCGTAGCAAGGTCAGGACGCTGAGCCTGGCTGTTGAGAGACGTGGTGTTATAATGAGGTCATAAGTGGTTGGGTTGACCAGAGGTGATGGTGTGTCGGAGTGGGTAAGTCTTATGGATAAGATTACAATGTAGAATTTCAAAATTTCAGGTGTTGGTGGTTGCAGTGGGCGAGCCAAGTAGATATACTAATTTCTCATTAATTAAGTTGTTACAGGAATCTCGCTAGAGGCGAGCCAGTAGCAGTATGATGCTGTAGTGACATTAGTTGTGAAATTATTTTAATGAGGTATTTATTGTGATAATGTATGTGTATGTATATACTGTTATTACCTCATCGGCACCATTACTGAGTGTTAGGCTTGAGAAGGTCCCCCTGGATCATGTCACAGAGTTTCAGGTAGAGTAGAAGGGAAGCTATGAGGCTACACTCAGTAATTCTAGAAAAAAAGGGGGGAGGAAGTAAAGCCAACGTGAAGGTATAGGCGAAATTCGCCCCCTGACATCAAAGCAGGGATAAGGGCCAGCTGCAATGGCTTTGCAGCTGCCCTCAGGCTATATACGGGGAGAGAGTAAGGAGCCAAGGGGGTGTCATGTAATAATGGGATCGAGCCAGGGGGCTCCGAGGGAATATTTTGCAGGTACAGCGGTCGGGAAGGTGTGAATACAGGTGGACACACTCTGGGCAGATGGGCCTAGAGTAATGTGCTACAGCTGTGGTGAGCACAGCAAGGAAGGATGACCAGAGAGCTGTGAGGTATCTACAGCGTTCTGGGGTTGGTGCCCTGGAACGAGACGGCAGCATAGACCCGAGGGGACATGACCCTGGGGTAGGAATCTCCGTTGCTCTGGAGGCCAGGATCACGTTAGCTCAGAGCAACGATGGGACATTGACAACATTCACCAGGCTGGACAGCCTGGGTTTTGTCTGGGTCATGGAGGATCTATGACCTAGCAACCATGGGACACGAAGACAAGAGAAGTGATGCTGCCAATTGTGGAGGAAGCCAGTGAAACATTGTGTGATCATTGTAAGCCCTTATGTCAACAGTACAGGGCAAGATGTTAAATTGTTATTAACTTGTTACTAAGGATGAAGAACCTTAGATATATATGTGTTGTGTATATATTAATGACTTGTGTCATTTCTGGTTAAGTGCCAGCATTCTGGTCCATGTAATATTATGGTTATGTTTGTATGTAATTATATGTTAGCAGTTTAGGTATATGCATTGTTGGAGATGGGAAAAAATATTACAGACTATTTTACCTATGCTAAGATGTGAATATAATGTATATGTTGTAGAAGTGTTGTGAGTCATGTCGGGGAAATTTTAAATTAGTTCATCGTGTGTATGATGAACTTATTGGATGAATTTTTGGTTGTACATATATGGTGGGTGCATCCTCCAGGTCCTTGCACCAATGGAACCATTGCAATGATGCATATGGGGACATATCCGTGTTTAAGGAGGGGAGTGGTGTTGTAATCCACAAGTTAGTAGGAATTATTAGCTAGAGGATCATTACTACAACACTTAACGAATGATGATTGGAAGTACATGTTAAGTAGACAGACTATGGATCACATATCTAAGAAAGGTCAATAGATTAAGACCGCAGCTGCTTAGCCAAATTAATAATTCCTGGAAAGAGGACTCAGGCTTCTAGGAACAAGGTTACCGCTCTAGGGATAAGGTTAATCGGATTATACCTTCCTTGAGAGCGTGGTGAAATGTTTGAGGCCATGGTTGACTGGAGGCAGTCTTGTTGGGAGTTGAACTGGCAAGTCCTCCGAGGTCTCCGTTTGTGGCAGCAGCGAAGTGTAGCAGACAGCTATGCGAGAGCCTGACGTGATCTTAGTGACCATTCAAGTCTGCAGTATGTGAGTATTGAATGTAAGACTAACAGGGTGTGGAGCGTTGTAGTAATCATTCCGTATTAGGGACTTAGGCGGAAGTTACGAGTGCAAGTGGTGACCGCGGAGGTCAAGTGGTCTATGGGTATTGGAAGTGTATTTACCTAATAGAGTATGTTAATATGTTATTATTTGTCAGAGTCTATTCTTTGTAATTAAATGACAAAACCCGACGGCCTTTAAATACCTTCCATATGTTCGCTCATGTGTTCCAGTACAAACCTAGTGGTACGCCTCAAGGGTCTGGTGTGTGTAGGTATACACGGTGGTAGTAACGGTTGCTGAGGCAAGGTGTTATGTGTTGTGTAATCGCTGTGTTCGGAATGAACCGGGGTTCAGCGTCACGACAAACTCAGGTATTGGTGAACAACGGATATAGCAACGCGGAAATAAACGCTGCTATAAGAAGACACTTGGACCGTTGGTATAATCCAGAACCTAGAACAGAAACCATAATACCTCCAATAAAATTATATTACAAATCAACCAAGCACAGTGAACATATAAAAGAGGAAAGAATAATGAAAGAAATAATCCGTAAAGGAGTAAAAAGCACTACTACAAACCAAAACATAAACCTGATAATATTCTACAAAACCAAGAAGACTTCCGAACTCCTTATCAAAAACAGCCCGAAGCCGACGGAGAACCCTCTACAGCAGTCAAGCGTTGTATACATGTACACTTGCCCCACGAAGGATGTAACCTTCAATCTAAGTACATAGGTATGACGTCGACCAAGCTGACGAGGCGTTTGACATGCCATCTTCAATCCGGTGCCCCTAGGAATCACATGAGACAAGCCATGACATTACTCTAACAAGATAAATGTTGAACAAGAATACCTGCATAATAGACAAAACCCAAGATGCAAGAAGATTACAAATTCTCGAAGCAATTCACATAAGAATAGAACAACCTACCATGAACACCCAAATCACGGAACTATTTACTCTACCCACCATGAGAGTAAGGACAAGACCAGAACATAACGATGCCAACACAGAAGACAATGTCCAACATAACAGGCCAATTACACTGGATTAATCTTTGTATGTAGATAGGAGCTGCCTCGTATGGGCCAATGGGCCTTCTGCAGTTGCTTCTGTTCTTATGTTTCACCCCACATTTATTCCTTATGTATCCCCCATGTTTTCACCTTTATTGTCTTTATCACCTGACCCAGTGCGAGTATAAAATCAACCAGCATTGTAAGATCTCTTCACTTGAGAATGAACCATGGAGGTTCGAAACGTTGTGCAAATTGTATAAATAGGTGTAATACATTCTATAGTAAATCACTTCTTTTCTTCACCTTAAAAGTACGAAAAGGAGTTTTGGAGAACTCCTATTTCAACTAAGCCCTGATGCTAAGAATATAGAGGGATAGAAGCCCTAAACCAGAAAATAATAAATACAGAATATGTGGTCATATTCAATGAAACATATATATATATATATATATAAATTATATATATTATATATATATATATTATTTATATATATATATATATATATATATATATATATATGTCGTACCTAGTAGCCAGAACTCACTTTTTGGCCTACTATTCAAGGCCCGATTTGCCTAATAAGCCAAGTTTTTCTTAATTAATATATTTTTTCTAATTTTTTTCTTATGAAATGATAAAGCTACCCATTTCATTATGTATGAGGTCAATTTTATTTATTGGTGTTAAATTAACGTAGATATATGACCGAACCTAACCAACCCTACCTAACCTAACCTAACCTATCATTATAGGTTAGGTTTGGTTAGGTAGCCGAAAAAGTTAGGTTAGGTTAGGTTAGGTAGGTTAGGTAGTCGAAAAACAATTAATTCATGAAAACTTGGCTTATTAGGCAAATCGGGCCTTGCATAGTAGGGTGAGAAGTGCGTTCTGGCTATTAGGTACGACATATATATATATATATATATATATATGTATATATACATATATATATATATTATATATATATATATATATATATATATATATATATATATATAATATATATATAAAATATTATATATATATATATATATTATATATGTCGTACCTAGTAGCCAGAACGCACTTCTCAGCCTACTATGCAAGGCCCGATTTGCCTAATAAGCCAAGTTTTCCTGATTTAATATATTTTCTCTAATTTTTTTCTTATGAAATGATAAAGCTACCCATTTCATTATGTATGAGGTCAATTTTATTTTATTGGAGTTAAAATTAACGTAGATATATGACCGAACCTAACCAACCCTACCTAACCTAACCTAACCTATCTTTATAGGTTAGGTTAGGTTAGGTAGCCGAAAAAGTTAGGTTAGGTAGGTTAGGTAGTCGAAAAACAATTAATTCATGAAAACTTGGCTTATTAGGCAAATCGAGCTATGCATAGTAGGCCGAGAAGTGCGTTCTGGCTACTAGGTACGACATATATATATATATATATATATTATATATATATATATATATATTATATATATATATATATATATATATTAGTATATTTTGATAGCAGTCTTTCCTGTAGACATATATTATTAAATATGACCGAAAAAGTAAGATTAATAATTCTAACACGAATTTTCTCAATCTTTCGCCCATTACGCTTCACTGTTGGAGGTAAATCGAAAATCAATTCTCCAAAATTCATTTTTATTTCTAGTCTGACGCGACACGGGCGCGTTTCGTAAAACTTATTACATTTTCAAAGACTTTAGTTCACAAATACACAACTGAATAGAACTTACGTATCTCCGATTTTATATCTGCCACATCACCCCTTCCACCTCACTCAAATGTAGATATAAAATCGGAGATACGTAAGTTCTATTCAGTTGTGTATTTGTGAACTAAAGTCTTTGAAAATGTAATAAGTTTTACGAAACGCGCCCGTGTCGCGTCAGACTAGAAATAAAAATGAATTTTGGAGGATTGATTTCGATTTACCTCCAACAGTGAAGCGTAATGTACGAAAGATTGAGAAAATTCGTGTTAGAATTATTAATCTTACTTTTTCGGTCATATTTAATAATATATGTCTACAGGAAAGACTGCTACCAAAATATACTAATATTAAAGCGCACGACCCAGCAGCAAGGATTCAAGCCTTCACGATAAAATATCGCCAGGATCTGATTCGTGATCAGATATACAAGGCAGAGAATGAAATCAAAGACAACAAAACGCAACTACTTCATGCTACAAACGAGTGGAGAAATAGCAACATCGACGATAGTATCCGTACCCGCATTGAACAACACCTCGACATCCTCACAGACCAACATCACCTCAGCACTGAAACAAGGATTATCAAGAAACTAACAACATTATATGGAGGACCTATGGCAATTCCACGACCAAGAGATGGCTTCCTGAACCTTGCAGGAATTAACCTCACTGAGGACCAAGTCACTCTCCTAAATCTGGGCATAAACTGTCATGTTATGTCCAGACCGTGAGATGGCCCGGAAAGTAGAGTTGGAAATTCTGTTGGACGACATATTCGACCTCGAGACACAAAAGAAGGTCACTACCAAAGATACCTTACAAGCAGAACTTATTGCAGAAGGAGGAAAGAATCGAGGCAACTACAGAAGCACCATACTGTCCCCCGAGCTTAAAGCGGCAGCTAAAAGCCTTCGTGAGAACAAGGAGATAGTTGTCAGGAGAGGTGACAAGTCGCCAATATATGTCATTCTTAAAAAAGACGAATATCTGGCGAAAATGAACATCATACTCTCTGACCAAACTAAGTTCCAAAGGGTAACGAAGGACACTACAGCCGAATTAAAAGCAAATGTCAACAAACTGATCGAAACTGTGAACGCCAAGAAATCCGGACTCCACCTGCCAAAGATCATTGGGGAATATAAACCTGGATATGCGTATGGAAATGTCAAGATGCACAAGCCTGGAAACCCACTTCGGCCAATCATTAGCCAGATACCCACACCCACGTACAGACTGGCGAAGCGACTCAACGGCCTGCTGACTCCTTATGTTCCTTGCGCCTTCAGCCTGAAGTCTCCAAAGGAATTTGTTGACTTACTGCGGGGCACACGGGCCACAGGGATAAGAGCCTCGTTGGACGTAGAATCGCTGTTTACCAACGTACCTGTGGACGAGACAATCGGAATGATAGCCGACAGAGTGTATCGTGATCCAGCCTGTACTCCTCTACACATACCAGAAAATATTCTGAGGAAACTACTCCAAGCTTGTACTAAAGAGACACCCTTCTTGAGCCCGGATGGGCACATGTATAAGCAAGTAGATGGGGTCGCCATGGGTTCTCCCCTAGGTGTCCTGTTTGCAAACTTCTACATGGGTACCATCGAGCAAAAAGTCTTAGTCGACATGAACTTGAAACCGGCCATATACTGCAGGTATGTTGACGACATTTTTACACAGGTACCTGATGTCAGACATCTGCAGGAGCTGAAGGAGGCATTTGAGCAGAGTTCCGTGCTGCGTTTCACTTACGAGATGGAAAAGGATGGGAAGCTGCCCTTTCTAGATGTAACAGTCATGGAAAGGGCGGAGGTTTCCACACTGCAGTCTACACTAAGGAAACAAACATAGGAATGTGCCTAAATGCCAACAGCGACTGCCCAGACAGGTACAAGAGGAGTGTTGTTAACGCATATGTCGACCGTGCTCTCAGCCACAGCTCAGAATGGAAGCAAGTCGACGAAGAACTCTGTAGGTAAGGCAGGTCCTAGTCAATAACGGCTTCTCCAATGGTTTCGTCGAAGACATCATAAGAAGGAAAGTGAAAAGCCATGCAACCTCTGAAGAGACAACTAACACAACACCTATACCCCCTATTAGACTATTTTACAGGAACTTCTTTTCCACAGCTCATAAAACGGAGGAAAGGGTCTTGAAAGATATTGTTAATAGAAACGTTATCCCTACAGACAAAAATCAGAGGATACAACTGACGATTCACTATAAAACCAGAAAAACGGCCAGCCTACTCATGAGAAACTCTCCAGACACAAAACAGAACGCTTTAAAGAGACTAACGTCGTCTATGCCTTCAAATGCCCACTTGGGGACTGTAAGCTCCAAAAAACCCAGTATATAGGCAAGACAACAACATCTCTTTCTAGGCGTTTAACGATGCATAGGCAACAGGGCTCCATTAAGGAACATATAATCTCTTCCCACAACCAAACCATCGCCAGAGAAATCCTAGTAAACAACACAGAAATCATCGATAGATACAGCGATAGCAGGCGGCTTGACGTTTGCGAGGCACTACACATCAAGAAGTCAACACCAGCAATCAACAGCCAATTATTGCACAACTATATTCTACCCACCTCAAGACTCCGCTCCAATATAGAAGCATCAAGAAATATGGACCAATAGGCTTTCTACAACACTTCTATTCAATATCCATTGTTTCGTGTTCTGTCTTGTGTTGATGAAATTAATACCCTATTAATACTCTTGTTCTGTCTTGTGTTGATGAAATTAATACCCTATTAATACCACATTTTGTTCTGTCTTGTGTTAATGCCACATCACCCCTTCCACCTCACTCAAATGTAGATATAAAATCGGAGATACGTAAGTTCTATTCAGTTGTGTATTTGTGAACTAAGTCTTTGAAAATGTAATAAGTTTTACGAAACGCGCCCGTGTCGCGTCAGACTAGAAATAAAAATGAATTTTGGAGAATTGATTTTCGATTTACCTCCAACAGTGAAGCGTAATGTACGAAAGATTGAGAAAATTCGTGTTAGAATTATTAATCTTACTTTTTCGGTCATATTTAATAATATATATATATATATATATATATATATATATATATATATATATATAATATATATATATATATATATATATATATATATATATATATATATATTATATATATATATATATATATATATATATATATGCGAACAAGCCTGAATGGTCCCCAGGACAATATGCAACTGAAAACTCACACCCCAGAAGTGACTCGAACCCATACTCCCAGAAGCAACGCAACTGGTATGTACAAGACGCCTTAATCCACTTGACCATCACGACCGGACAAAATGAGGTGATAGCCGAGGCTATTTGAACCACCCACCGCCGGCACTCGGATAGTTATCTTGGGCATAGCATTTTACCAAATCACCTCATTCTTTGGGGCACACGTGAGGAACACAAATGCGAACAAGCCTGAATGGTCCCCAGGACAATATGCAACTGAAAACTCACACCCCAGAAGTGACTCGAACCCATACTCCCAGAAGCAACGCAACTGGTATGTACAAGACGCCTTAATCCACTTGACCATCACGACCGGACAAAATGAGGTGATAGCCGAGGCTATTTGAACCACCCACCGCCGGCACTCGGATAGTTATCTTGGGCATAGCATTTTACCAAATCACCTCATTCTTTGGGGCACACGTGAGGAACACAAATGCGAACAAGCCTGAATGGTCCCCAGGACAATATGCAACTGAAAACTCACACCCCAGAAGTGACTCGAACCCATACTCCCAGAAGCAACGCAACTGGTATGTACAAGACGCCTTAATCCACTTGACCATCACGACCGGACAAAATGAGGTGATAGCCGAGGCTATTTGAACCACCCCACCGCCGGCACTCGGCGGGAGGTGATTTGGTAAAATGCTATGCCCAAGATAACTATCCGAGTGCCGGCGGTGGTGGTTCAAATAGCCTCGGCTATCACCTCATTTTGTCCGGTCGTGATGGTCAAGTGGATTAAGGCGTCTTGTACATACCAGTTGCGTTGCTTCTGGGAGTATGGGTTCGAGTCACTTCTGGGGTGTGAGTTTTCAGTTGCATATTGTCCTGGGGACCATTCAGGCTTGTTCGCATTTGTGTTTCCTCACGTGTGCCACAAAGAATGAGGTGATTTGGTAAATGCTATGCCCAAGATAACTATCCGAGTGCCGGCGGTGGGGTGGTTCAAATAGCCTCGGCTATCACCTCATTTTGTCCGGTCGTGATGGTCAAGTGGATTAAGGCGTCTTGTACATACCAGTTGCGTTGCTTCTGGGAGTATGGGTTCGAGTCACTTCTGGGGTGTGAGTTTTCAGTTATATATATATATATATATATATATATATATATATATATATATATATATATATATATATATATATATATATATATATATATATGCGAACAAGCCAGAATGGTCCCCTGGACAATCTGGGGTGTGAGTTTTCAGTTATATATATATATATATATTATATATATATATATATATATATATAAAATATATATATATATATATATATATATATATATATATATATATATATATATAAATATATATATATATATTATATATATATATATATATATATATATATATATATATATATATATATATATGTCGTACCTAATAGCCAGAACGCACTTCTCAGCCTACTATTCAAGGCCCGATTTGCCTAATAAGCCAAGTTTTCATGAATTAATGTTTTTTCGTCTACCTAACCTACCTAACCTAACCTAACCTAGCTTTTTTGGCTACCTAACCTAACCTTACCTATAAATATAGGTTAGGTTAGGTTAGGTAGGGTTGGTTAGGTTCGGTCATATATCTACGTTAATTTTAACTCCATAAAAAAAATTGACCTCATACATAGAGAAAAGGGTTGCTTTATCATTTCATAAGAAAAAATTATAGTAAATATATTAATTCAGGAAAACTTGGCTTATTAGGCAAATCGGGCCTTGAATAGTAGGCTGAGAAGTGAGTTCTGGCTACTAGGTACGACATATATATATATATATAAATATATATATATATATAATATATATATATATATATTTGAATACCGGTGTGAGGTCAGCCCTGGCGCTGTGCGGCAAGAGTTTGCGGCAGTGTCCAAA